>NC_047109.1:121506804-121692888 GCF_902500255.1 Thalassophryne amazonica
TGTCGGGGGGGCATTCCAGCGCCGTCGGGCTGCTCCCTTGTTGGTCCGTTGTGCTGCCCCGGTGGCTCTGGTGGCTGCCCTTCCTGGCACCACAATTCAGTTTTGGGTGCTCTCAAGGGGATCAAGACTCTGGTGTCCTAGATGAGGGAATGAATGCTCACTAACTAGACAACAGACTGTCACTGTCACTGCTTGTTCATGTGTGGTGGTTTGTTCCGGCATGTTTTAAGTTGGGGCACCATCTCTTCAGTGTCTCACTTCACAGTTATTGTCTTCACCACTTGTCTTTCGTTCTTGTCTGTCTTCGTGTTGTTTTGGTGGTCGGTCCTTCCTGATAGAAGTTGTCGGTTAGCTTTGAGTAGGATGTTGTAGGGTGATTGGGAAGGGCAGATGGGGGTCACACACACACCACATTCACTCACACACTACATACCTTCTGTCCTGCAAGAATAAATTGCATATATGTGTATTAATGTTCATAAATGGTTCTGCCTGTATGACATTTACCATATACTACCATATACCATTCACTTTATACATGCTTCCCTTAGGCAGTATTATTAGACGGTATTGCTTAAATTTTCATTGTTACGCAGATGATACCCAGCTTTATCTATCCATGAAGCCAGAGGACACACACCAATTAGCTAAACTGCAGGATTGTCTTACAGACATAAAGACATGGATGACCTCTAATTTCCTGCTTTTAAACTCAGATAAAACTGAAGTTATTGTACTTGGCCCCACAAATCTTAGAAACATGGTGTCTAACCAGATCCTTACTCTGGATGGCATTACCCTGACCTCTAGTAATACTGTGAGAAATCTTGGAGTCATTTTTGATCAGGATATGTCATTCAAAGCGCATATTAAACAAATATGTAGGACTGCTTTTTTGCATTTACGCAATATCTCTAAAATCAGAAAGGTCTTGTCTCAGAGTGATGCTGAAAAACTAATTCATGCATTTATTTCCTCTAGGCTGGACTATTGTAATTCATTATTATCAGGTTGTCCTAAAAGTTCCCTAAAAAGCCTTCAGTTAATTCAAAATGCTGCAGCTAGAGTACTGACGGGGACTAGAAGGAGAGAGCATATCTCACCCATATTGGCCTCTCTTCATTGGCTTCCTGTTAATTCTAGAATAGAATTTAAAATTCTTCTTCTTACTTATAAGGTTTTGAATAATCAGGTCCCATCTTATCTTAGGGACCTCATAGTACCATATCACCCCAATAGAGCGCTTCGCTCTCAGACTGCAGGCTTACTTGTAGTTCCTAGGGTTTGTAAGAGTAGAATGGGAGGCAGAGCCTTCAGCTTTCAGGCTCCTCTCCTGTGGAACCAGCTCCCAATTCAGATCAGGGAGACAGACACCCTCTCTACTTTTAAGATTAGGCTTAAAACTTTCCTTTTTGCTAAAGCTTATAGTTAGGGCTGGATCAGGTGACCCTGAACCATCCCTTAGTTATGCTGCTATAGACGTAGACTGCTGGGGGGTTCCCATGATGCACTGTTTCTTTCTCTTTTTGCTCTGTATGCACCACTCTGCATTTAATCATTAGTGATCGATCTCTGCTCCCCTCCACAGCATGTCTTTTTCCTGGTTCTCTCCCTCAGCCCCAACCAGTCCCAGCAGAAGACTGTCCCCTCCCTGAGCCTGGTTCTGCTGGAGGTTTCTTCCTGTTAAAAGGGAGTTTTTCCTTCCCACTGTAGCCAAGTGCTTGCTCACAGGGGGTCGTTTTGACCGTTGGGGTTTTACATAATTATTGTATGGCCTTGCCTTACAATATAAAGCGCCTTGGGGCAACTGTTTGTTGTGATTTGGCGCTATATAAAAAAATTGATTGATTGATTGATATATGCAGACAGGGGGAGAGAAAAAGAAGAAGGACAAAAAAAGAAAAGAAAATGAGGTGCTTTTCATCACACGAACCAACAGATGAATGTATATTTCATGTTGCTGAATCACGACTTGCTGTGAGACTGGGTTGGATGTGCAGTCAGTCTGTAAACACAAACATGCACATTGTTCTCCACAGTAAATCTCAGACTGTGTTATTTTGCCCTCACTGAGTTCTTTTATCGCCATGAAAACAAAGACGGTCTCGATTATTGTTCCTGACTTTTGCAAACGCAGCTGCAGAGCAGCAGCCGGTAAAGGACAGGTGGTGGGAGAAAAGGCTTTCAGGGTGGGTGGTGGTCAGATTAAACAGCTCCATACTCGCTTCAAAGAAAGCTTCATTTCTCTTTCTCAATTTCTCCCTCCCTTCGCTTTCCCAGCTGTGGTCTGTGTGACTTACAGCAGGTCCAGACTGGATTAGATTAAATCGTAAATTACACACCCACCCCTTATCTGCATCCCCCCTGCCAAGCTCACTGTTCGTCCTCCTGTTCTCTCCTATCACAATCTCACTCTCCCTTTATTCTCTCATACTCTATTTCCCATGTACTGTATTTCTCCTGCTCCCCCTCTATTATTTCCCCGGCTCTGATCATTATTCTCTTTTCTTTGCCCCACGCGTTTCTCTCACATCGTGTACTCCACAGTACGAGTGACTTTTTGTGACAGTGCTGCTGCAGTAGAACTGGACAGCAGGTCATGTGGCTGAATGCCCTTTAAAGTAGGTCTGGTGATCGATACCCTGGTTTTTACTTCTGCGCTGCTGCACATCAACCTGTGCAGGCGTCTGCTCACCTAAATCACTCCAAGTCACCACTGGGGGCAGTATTACATGCCCGAAAAAGAACAGCAGCAGAATGTCACAGAAGAAGCTCAGCGTGTAAAAGGATTTCTCCATCCTAACCCGGTATAGCATGTTCCCAAACATCAAGCTCCTCCCTCTGCTCTGTTATTTTACTGCAGTTCAACACCCGGCCACAGCGCTAAATTCAACCCATGTCAATCAATCAATCAATCAATTTTTTTATATAGCGCCAAATCACAACAAACAGTTGCCCCAAGGTGCTTTATATTGTAAGGCAAGGCCATACAATAATTATGTAAAACCCCAACGGTCAAAACGACCCCCTGTGAGCAAGCACTTGGCTACAGTGGGAAGGAAAAACTCCCTTTTAACAGGAAGAAACCTCCAGCAGAACCAGGCTCAGGGAGGGGCTTTCTCTGCTACATGTGACATGTAGCAGAGAAACAACACTTCACGTCCAGCCTCAGTGCACCATGACCTTTACAAAATGATAGCCACCCCAGGAGGGCAGCTATAGGCAGGCAGGAGTCAGTGAAGGATTATACAGGGGAGGTGATGGTCTAGTGGTTAAGCACTGGGCTTCATACGAGAGGAGCGTCGATTCAAATCCCAGCCAGACCAAAAAAATCACTAAGGGCCCTTGAGCAAGGTCTTTAATCCCCAAGCTGCTCCCGGTGCGTAGTGGGCACCTTCCATGGCAGCACCCTGACATCGGTGTGTGAGAGTGTCTGTGTCAGTGGGTGAATGTGAGGCATCATTGTAAAGTGCTTTGAGCTTCTGATACAGATAGAAAAGTGTTATATTAACAGTCCGTTTACACAGGGGTCAAATTTTTAAAATGCTCTGATCATAATGAGAAGTACACCATGTTATTTGTCAAATCATAAAGATTTCAAATAGGTACAGTTTGGTCTATCTATGACTAAATGTTTTGGAATTATGGAGTAGGTCAATTTCAGTTTCTACTAGAGTCACAAGTTAAAGTTACTCTAATTGTGGCACAAAAAAGTTTGACCACATTACACCCATTTTGGCGTCTCTTCACTGGCTTCCTGTCCCAGTGAGATCAGATTTTAAGGTTTTGCTATTAGTCTATATGATTGTTCACAGACTGGCACCTCCCTACATAGCTGACCTAATTAAACCTTACGTACCGGCCCGGGCTTTACGTTGTCAGGGTGCAGGACTACTTTGCGTCCCTAAAGTGAATAAGAAGTCTGTGGGTCACAGAGCTTTCTCTTATTGTGCCCCTGTTCTGTGGAATGATCTCCCTGCATCAATAAAACAGTCAGATTCTGTGGAGACTTTCAAGTCCAGACTTAAGACACTTATTTTCCCTTTCGTATGGCTAACATACTGGCATAGGATGTTACTATGCTTTTTACTCTTTTAATTCATTTATTAGTAATTGGAGCGGGCCGCAGCCTCAACTTTGCCTAAATTCTGGGTCTTTTAGTGAAGTTTAGGGCTAGTGGCCAGCGATCACCTTAGTATTTCTTCTGTTTTTCTTGTTGTTTAATGCTGACCAATTATACTGTATTTCTTGTCTTTCTGATGCCTGATTCTGTTTTTTTCTCTCTGTTTAAGGTGCAGCTCCATCCAGAGATGGGAGTTGTATTTGTGTTGGCGATCCTCCTGTCCTGTGCGCCAATAGCATTTCTTATATATTTGTCCGTGAATTGTTCTGTAATTTATGTCTGTATCATGGCCCAAGCAGAGGGTCACCCCTTTGAGTCTGGTCTGCTTGAGGTTTCTTCCTCAGAGTGTCAGGATTTGCTCCTGCTCAGGTTTTGACCTTTTAGTTTCCATCAGCTTTTCTGTATTGATATTTTTTACTTGTTTTTTGATCATCTGTTTATTTTGCTTTTTACACAGCTTGTTTCTGTTCTTCACACATCAGCCACACATTTAGTGTCATTCTAGTTTTGTTTGTCTTTAATCCACTGTTTTTGATTTTGTTCATGATTGCTTTGGTCACAGTTTTTATTTGGCACATTTACCAGTGAAGTGTTAATTATCTTGTGTTTTGTACTTTTTCCACTCATCAGCTCTGTCCTAGTTTTAGTTTTTGATTTACCTGTTACTTTCAGTTTTAGCCATTTGTCACCTGTTGTTATTCTGTTCATGTTAAGATTCCATTCTGTCTAGAGTTTCTTCTTTGTTTCGGTCTGGATATTTTAGTATTATTAGTTTATGGATTCTGGTTATGTCACTGCACTCCCCTGTCAGTTCCGCCTCATGTTTCACACCCAGTTTCATCTGTATCACTGTCACACCCTCAGATCACTACAGTCTGTTGCCCTTCACCAGCACTTCCTTATTCATGTTGGCCACGCCCCGTTTTGTTTGTCTTCTGCTTTCCCATTTGTCAGTTTGCTCTCTTGCCTTGTCTCTTATCTTTGTTTGTCCATGCCCACTTCCTGCCAGCTCACCACACCTGTTTTCCATCACTGCCTAATTGTTCACCTCTTCAGCTCTTCTGCTTTTGATCTGTGTTCCTTGTTTTGTACTTTATTGCCTCACTGTGCCTGACTGTGCTTGTTTCCTGGACCTTGTTTTTGTCTCTGGCCACTTACTACTGTTTGTCGTGCTCTCGACCTTAGCCTGTTAATTCTTGACAACGCCATTGCCTTTTGCCTGCCTGTACCTTCACCTTGCTGACTGCGTCTTTGTGTACCAGACCACTGCCTGCATTTACCATAAAGTCTTTGATATCCTACTACCTGTTTGAGAGTCTGCATTGTGCCTCCTACCATCTGCTGTGCTCAGCTGCTCTGAAATCCTGACACAGAGGGAGTTTTTTCTTACCACTGTTGCTCTGGGGCTTGGTACGGTTAGACCTTACTTGTGTGAAGCACCATGAGGCAACTCTGTTGTGATTTGGCACAATATAAATGAAAATAAATTGAAATTGAAAAAAAAAGTGATGTAAATTATTGGTTGAGTGAATCGTTTTGACCATGTTGAATGATTGGTCTCCAAAGTAGTCCAAACACAGGGTCCAGCTGCTGAGGTTAGACCGTACTCCTGTCAAGCTCCTTGAGGCAGCTTTGTCCTGATTTGGTGCTGTACAGATAAAATAAATTGGAACTGAGTCCATGACATACTGATAACTAAGCATAACAAATGGTGCAAACTAGACCTTTTTGGAATCTTTATGATCAGAAAAACAATGTGGTGTCCGTTTCAATATGACTGGAGCATGTTTATATGCTGACCCCTGTGGAATCCTTCATTGACCCCTATCTGGCTACAGCTGCCACCCTGGGATGGCCACCATATGGTTTGTGTGGGCCATTGTTCACAGAGGCTGGACTGTACGTGTTGGTTAGTCCCATCATGTGCTGATTAGTTGTAATTGGTTTCAGGCTCAAGGACGAGTTGAGAAACGGTGTTCACGCATGTGAACACATCAAAAACCTTATGAGTCCAGGTGAGGTTTTTTAAGAAGAGGTCGAACCACAGCATGTTTAAAACCAGCTGGAACAGACCCTGATCTAAGACAAGCATTGATAAAAGTTAGGAGACCCGCCCCAACAGTATTAAAAACCTCCTTCAGCACCTCAGCTGGAACAACATCTGAAGGACAACTTGTAGATTTTATGTGTTTCACAACTTCAGCAAGAGATGCAAAAGAAATTGGCTCAAACTGTTCGAGCACAGCAGAATGTGCACGAGGAGCAGACAACTCAACATTACAGCTCTGACCAGTGTTCTGTCTGACTGATGAAACCTTATCAATAAAAAACTGAAGAAACTCCTCACAGGTTGTGGTTGTAGCGTCCATCAAAACAGAGGTGTGTGGATTTACAACTGAGTTTATAGTCTGAAATAACACACTGGGACGATGACAACTGCTCGAAATAATATGAGACAGATATTGTGCTTTTGCCTCCTTCACAGCCTTCTGATAGTCAGTCAGACTGTCCCTCAGAAAACCCAGAGACACCTGTAGTTTGTCCTTTTTCCATTTTCTCTCTGCCTGTCTGCATAATAATTAGTCTGTGCACTTATTTCCAAAGTGCAAAACTTCTTTGGCAAAAGAGATTTACAAGTGTAAAGGCAAATGGACTGCATTTATATCACGCTTTTCCATCTGCATCAGATGCTCAAAGTGCTTTACAATAAAGCCTCATATTCACTTCGCCCTGATGTCAGGCTACTGCCATACAAGGCGCTCACTACACACCAGGAGCAACTAGGGGATTAAGGACCTTGCCCTAGGGCACTCAGGGATTTTCCAGTCAGACTGGGATTTGAACCAAGGATCCTCTGGTCTCAAGCCCAATGCTTAACCACTAGACCAGGGGTGGCCAAGTTCGGTCCTCGAGAGCCACCTTCCTGACACTCTTAGTTGTCTCCCTGCTCCAACACACCTGAATCCAATGAAAGGCTCATTAAAAGTCTGCTAACGAGTCTTTCATTGGATTCAGGTGTGTTGGAGCAGGGAGACAACTAAGAGTGTCAGGAAGGTGGCTCTCGAGGACCGAACTTGGCCACCCCTGCACTAGACCATCACCTCCCCGGCATTACAGTGATTTGTACAATTCTGCACCCAAATTACAACATTTGAATACACTCACTGGCCACTTTATTAGGTATACCATCTGGTGCAGATTTGGATCCCATTTTTGACTTGAGAACTGCCTGAATTCTTTAGGTCATAGATCCAACAAGCTTCTAGAAACAGTCCTCTTTTGATCCATAGCAACATGATATCAGCATAACAGGTGTTGCAGCTGCTGGACACTTACTGTACAGTGAACTGATGGATTGTAAATGGTCAAAAACATGCAAAGTCAATTCACTTCATTTAAACAGTACTAAATCACAATACACGTCACCTCAGGAGGCCACACACGAACAAGCAAATACATGCACCAAACAACACGAAAAACAAATCAGGTCCAAGTGATCTGATAGGTACTCCTGAAGCGACTACCAGTGGTGCAGGTATCAAGTATGTACTCTGCATTATTTTGGGCAATCTTGTTTGTAAAATGACTGATGATGATTTAAATACAGTTTGAAGTATTGGCCAATGTCTGTACTCATGACATCACTTGTCAGTGTGGCTTTGTGGAATGATGCTACGACTCCCAGCAGACAGTAACAGTGCAAAAAATAGCTTAAAGACAGTTAATTTTGTCTCATTTGTTGTTGATATTATTATTATCATTATATCACTTAATTTAAGGACCAGAGAGCATGTTCCAATTTGTAAGAGTGGAGGAAGGTGCACATAAGTGGACAAGATTTTTTGTAGGAGACGCAAACTAAAAGCAGAGACTGTAAGGTGGTGGGAGGAGAGAGTGTTATTAGACAGCACAGGATGGTGGTTTGGAGGAGGACTTTAAAGGTAAAGAAGAAGAGGAGAGTGAGAGTTCAACAAAGGATCAGATGGTGGAAGCTGAAGGAGGAAGAGTGTTGTGTGAGATTCAGTGAGCAGGGGCCTCGTGTACAAAGCGTACGTACGCAGAAAAACCTGGCGTACATCCGTCTCCATGATCACATTCAGATGTATCAAAAGTGAAATGAGTGTGGAAACGTGCGGTGAGTCATGCAAAAACCCTGGCTGGCGTACGCATGTTTCTGCAGCTATTGTTCCTCTGGCGACACGTAGAGGTGATGCTGGTAACCGTTGACAGTGTGAAAACATGAAGTCATCAGAGTAATGAGGAACATCAGAGACACACTGATGAACAACTAACACACCCACGTGTTTGCAATTACATGGTTGAATATAAAAACACACGCAAAGTGATGCATAAAATGGCGCTAACAGTGGCTGCGTTAGCGTTGTTAGAGGACCTTGCAAATGGTGTAATCTGATGTGAGCGTGTATTCAGGGAACAGGAGGATTTACTTACAAATGACAATAACTGGCCCATAAACTAATTTCGATTAACAAGGCCACTGTTACTGGAGTTGAGCACAGAGCTGCAGCCGGCCCAAAGCGCAATATGGCAGAAGCCAGGGGTTGTCTGTGCCCACGCAGGTGCTGACCACGATGGGCTTTCTGGCATCAGGGGCATTCCACTGGGAGCTGGCCAGTCGGTCAGGAGTGTGCCAGTCAACCTTGCGCCAAGCCATGCTAGCTGTGTAGAATGCAATCATCTGAATGTCATCCAGGTACATCACAGTCCAACATTAAAGCACATTTTGCAGCGAGGGCCGGTTTCCCGAATGTAGTCGGAGCTATTGACTGCACGCATTTTGCCATAAAGGTGCCACCATATGATGAATGCTTCAATGTTCAAATCTTATGTAATGTACAAATGCGCCTCAGTCTGGAGGCTGGCATGGTGCGTGATGGGGGCTCCTTGATGGATAAATAGTTTATCCGTGTAACTGTTCTGTACGATAACCAGCACAGACACATTTGGGCATGTGCGCATTCAAATATGTTTTTTGTTGTTATTATTAATTATATGTTTTCTTTTTCTTAACTGGAGAGCTTGTTAACAAGCCCCCAACTGTGTTCAATATTTGTCAATCAAAGCACATGTAATGTTAATGTCACACACTGTCAGCCTCCATGCACCTAATATGTTTTTACTTCAGTGTGTGCGCGGTGCTCTGGCCTCAGCATTTACACACAGGGACATACTTATTTAATTTTCTATTTACATTACAGCGACCTGTGTGAGAGAACAATGACTGTTTTGGTGACGCTGGTTCACAGATCTGGCAATTTGCTTCCAACGGACAGCGACCTGAATTGACGCCCTTGTAATCACAACAAGGTTGTATTTGTTTCTTCTAGTTCACATTTCTTTTAGTTTTTAAGTGCATCTATTGTGAATCTTATTTAACTAAATTTCTCCTGTTGTGATTCTTAGGAGCAGTTAGCGTTTCGCTAGTGGTTAGCTTGCACGAGCTTGACTACACTTTTTTTTTTTTTGCAATTGTTTCTTTTATTACTGTTACCAGTCTACTACTTCAGTTAGTTTTTAGTGTAACTGCTGTGAATTTTAGCTCATTATTTTACTCATGTATGATTCTTAGGAGTGGTTAGTTTTTCGCTTGTGGTTAGCTTGCACTAACTAGGCCGGCGTGGGTTTTTTAACCGTTTCTTTTATTACTGTTCCTACCAGTCTAATACTTCTGTTAGCTTTTCAGTGTAACTGGTGTGAATTGTAGCTCATTATTTTATTCCTGTATGAATCTTGGGAGTAGTTAGATTAGCATTTTTGTTAGCAGTTAGCTCGCACTAGCTTGGCTACATTCTTGAATTTTCTAGTGCACAAAACACACTGCTTTACACTTTACACTAATCCTGCGTGATGCTGGTAAATAGTGGCTCTTTTAGAGAGCCGTGTCCGTAAGCTAGAACATCTTCTTAGCTCAGTGGAGTTAGATGTTTTGGGCACTCCAGATGAGGTTAGCGTTGGGCCGGCTAGCGAGCCCATTAGCATCAGCTTAAAAACGCCGGTTGTGGATGATGGCTTTCAGACCGTGGTTAGGCAGAGAAAGTCACGTAGGGCTTGGTGCCCGGTTGTGGTACCCCAATCACACTCACCACTGCAAACTGTGAACCGGTTTTCTCCCTTACTTCCACTCCAATCTCCAAGCCAAAACACTGGGCGTTAATGATAGGAGATTCCATCACTCGCAAAGACAGGTTACAGAGACAGGCTAATGTTAAATGTTTTCCTGGGGCCAGAGCTCCCGACATTGCCTCTCATCTTAGGGTGCTGTAAGTAAGTAAGCTTTATTTATATGGCACTTTTCTCAGACCAAGGTCACAAAGTGCTTCACATGATATAAATAGACAATAAAAACAACACATACTAATATAAAAACAGTAAAGTAATTGAAACTAAAATGCCATTTTGAAAACAAAATGTGTCTTTAGTTACTGTCTAAAAGCATCCACAGAATCCAGAGAGCGGAGGGAACAGAGAAGCTCATTCCAAAGGCCAGGTGTCACAACGTTAAAGGATCTTTCCCCACGAGTTTTGAAACAAGTACAGGGAACCATCAGCAGGTTCTGACTAGAAGGCCTCAAGCTCCTACTGGAAACATAAGGCTGGATCAGGTCCTTAATGTATTCTGGTGCCTGCCCGTGTAGAACTCTAAAGGTCAGCAAGAGGATTTTGTAATTTATCCTGTAAAAAAACAGGGAGCCAATGTAGAGACTTGAGGACAGGAGTAATATGCATTCTCCTGTGGGTGTGGCTAAGAAGTCGTGCAGCAGAGTTTTGCAGTACCTGTGGGTGGGCCAGCTCTTTCTTATTGAGGCATGTAAAAAGACTGTTGCAGCAATCAAGTTGCGAGGAAACAAATGCATGTACAACCATCTCTAGCTAATTAAAAAGCCACCATTTTGCATAATTTAGAAATGTTGCGAATTTGGAAAAAACAATTCTTAATGAGCTGTCTAGTGTGATGTTCCAAAGACATTCTGATGCTGCAGAAGGGTAGACAGACAAAGGAACATGACACGAGATACAGCCACATAGTTATTCACGTTGGTGCCAATGATGTCAGGATGAAGCACTCTGAGTTCACAAAAATGGAAATAGAGAGGACTTGTGACCTTGCCAGAAAGATGTGTTGGCATCAACTTATAGTCGCTGGCCCCTACCCCACTCGGGGTAATAATGAGGTGTTTAGCAGGCTGACATCGCTAAACAGATGTCTGGCGCAATTTTGTAGACAGCAAGGCTTTAGTTTTATTGATAACTGGCTTTTGTTTTGGGGCCGCCGTGGCTTGCTGCTGCCGGACGGAATTCACTCAAATGGGGAAAGCACTGAAATCTTGTATGCGAACATAGATAGAGTTCTACAGGGCGTGTAACATCAGGACTTTACAGCAGGCCATGGAGCATGTGATTAGAGACCAAGCAAGGCTTATGACAAATGTGGGTGTGGAATCCATTAGCTTAGCGGGGAAAATCCACTATGGTGATAGTGCAGTTTATGTGGCCGTGAGGGAAATTCATCCAGTTGAGACTGTGGCTTGTTTCCGTAGACGTGTCCATAAAAATTATAGAGGGATATGCTTTGCAAACTTAATACCCATTACTACATGGCATGACGCTGAAATTGAGGCCCGCTGGCTGTTCCAGCAATATCAAATATTTTGAAGAATAAAAATCAGCTGTATTACTTTGTCACTGTATATAGGTCCATACTCTAAATTCTAGCCCATACTCTAAATTCTTAGATGAATTTGGTGCATTAATCTCTAACTTGTCAACTAGTGCAGATAACATTGTGATTATTGGTGATTTTAACATTCATATAAATAGGCCTTCTGATCCCCTCTGCAAATTATTTATGGAAAGTAGGAATGTATTAGGAGTCCAGCAATGCATTCAGGATTCAACGCACATTAGCGGAAATACCCTGGAGTTGGTTCTCCCATGTGGTACTGCTGTCACAAATATTGTCATCATGCCTCTTGCGTCAGTGGTCTCTGATCACTCACTTATTAGGTTTACAGTTTTGCTGCCATGTTTAGTGGAACATTTTTATCACTGTGGCGACACATCAACTCTTCAGCTATGACTGGACTCGAAGCTGATATCTTAGCATCACTTTTGGAAAATGCCCAATCAGAATAGAATAGAATAGAATAGAATGCCTTTATTGTCATTATACACAGCAAACACAGTCTGCATAGTACAACGAGATTAGGGGGGCTGCTCCTTAAAAAGTGCACGCAGTGCAATACTAGACAATATAACATGAATAAACAACAATATCACATAAAGAAACACGCTGAAATGTAAAACTGTGTAACATGTGGACAGTGTAAACAGTGTAGCAATTGAGAGAGTGCAAAAGGAAATGTAAAACTGTATGACAACTATAGGCAATGTAAACAATGGAACAACTGAAATAATGGAACAACTGAAAAATGTGCAAAAGTCCTGTGCTACAAATGAGATAGATATGGTGCGAAAAAAAGTAAGAGTTGATCTCCCAGAGGAGAAATTCACAAACTTCATTCTGACGGTGCAGAAGGGTAGACAGACAAAAGAACATCAATCAATCAATCAATCAATTTTTTTATACAGCGCCAAATCACAACAAACAGCCGCCCCAAGGCGCTCCACACTGCAAGGCAAGGCCATACAACAATTATGTAAAATGACATGACACGAGATACAGCCACATAGTTATGACAGTCTTGTGGACAGTTTATACTCAGCCCTCAAAACTGCACTCGACATGATTGTGCCACCTATATTAAAACCACGTCCCTTAAAACACAGTCACCTTGGTTCAATGATTACTTATGTGACCTCAAGCATAAGGCTAGAGGTCTAGAACAAACATGGTGTAGTTCAAAATTAGAAGTATTCTACCTCACGTGGCATGATGCTATCTTAGACTATAAGCATGCACTGCTGGCTACAAAGTGGAGCTATTACTCTGATTTGATCAACAAAAACAAACATAACTCAAAGATCCTGTTTGACACATTTGCAACACTTATGCATGGACAACCACCTGTAAGTCGTCTCGTTTTACTGCACAAGATTTCTTGGATTACACAGGTTAACCATATCCCAGCATGCCTTAATCCAGCCACTACACCCTGCTATTGAGGTGGGTGCCATTGCTGAGGTATTACCTAGATTTATCTCACTAGGCATGCTGACAAAACTCGTAATGTCAACAAAAAGTACAACCTGTTTATTTGATCCTATACCAACAAAACTGTTTAAGGACCTGTGGCCCACTCTTGGACTGACTGTGCTGGAAATGATTTATCTTTCTTTATCTTCTGGATCTGTTCCTAAATGTTTCAAATCTGCAATGATTAAACCATGACTTAAGAAACCTAATCTTGACACTAGTGTATTGGAAAACTATCGGCCGATATCAAATCTATCATTCTGCTCTAAAATTCTGGACAAGGTGGTTTCACAGTAGCTCGTGGACTACCTGACTGAGATTTCTGTGAAGGCTCCCAGTTGTCCAGGTGGTTTCCATAGTAGAGAAGCTTGAATCCTTGACTGGACTGGATTGCTTGACGCGAGGACGTTTTGCTTCTAATTGCAGAAGCTTCCTCGGCTGACTGAGAATAATCTCTTTGAGCCACTGCAGTCTGCTTTTAGAAAATATCATTCCACAGAGACGGCTCTCACTAAAGTGGTGAATGATCTTCTGCTTGCAATGGATTCAGACACGACTACAGTTCTGGTGTTGTTAGATCTCAGTGCTGCATTTGATACTGTGGATCATCATATTCTACTTGATAGGCTGGAGAATCATTTTGGGATTCCTTGGAGTGCCCTTGCATGGCTGACATCATACTTGACCAGTCGTTCTCACTGTGTTTTGTACAGTGACACTACCTCTAACCTTAGTGACATGAAATTATGGGTTTCACAGGGGTCTGTCTTAGGCCCCCTGCTTTTCTCCCTTTATATAGCACCCCTTGAATACATATTGCTGTGTTTTGGGATTAACTTTCACTGCTATGCCGATGATACTCAGTTATACATGCCGATAACTGGAGCCAACTAGAGCCAACCACTCTACTGGTGGTTGGCTCTCACTGCGGTATTGTATCACTTCCTGTTCCGGAGCACAGCGGTGTTTTTCTGTATCTGTTAGCTGTTTAATCTGCGCAGTTAGATTGATCTAGTTATCTAGATTACGATTTGTTTCCCAGTGTAATCTTTACGTGCCTTAACTAAAGCACTCCTTCTGCTGAATCACCTCTAAATTATTTACACATTATTCACTTTGCGTGTTTTTAGGAATCTGCTAGCTTAGCGTAGCTACTAGCTCTTAGCCGATTTAGCATGGCGGCTTCTCCTGTCTCTCCCGCACTTTTCTGCTCTGGGTGTGAAATGTTTAGTTATTCCTCGGCCTCCTTTAGCAGTAACGGTACTTGTAATAAGTGTAGCTTATTCGTAGCTTTGGAGGCCAGGCTGGGCGAATTGGAGACTCGGCTCTGCACCGTGGAAAATTCTACAGCTAGCCAGGCCCCTGTAGTCGGTGCGGACCAAGGTAGCTTAGCCGCCGTTAGTTCCCCCCTGGCAGATCCCGAGCAGCCGGGAAAGCAGGCTGACTGGGTGACTGTGAGGAGGAAGCGTAGCCCTAAACAGAAGCCCCGTGTACACCGCCAAACCCGTTCACATTTCTAACCGTTTTTCCCCACTCGACGACACACCCGCCGAGGATCAAACTCTGGTTATTGGCGACTCTGTTTTGCGAAATGTGAAGTTAGCGACACCAGCAAACCATAGTCAATTGTCTTCCGGGGGCCAGAGCAGGCGACATTGAAGGAAATTTGAAACTGCTGGCTAAGGCTAAGCGTAAATTTGGTAAGATTGTAATTCACGTCGGCAGTAATGACACCCGGTTACGCCAATCGGAGGTCACTAAATTAACATTAAATCGGTGTGTAACTTTGCAAAAACAATGTCGGACTCTGTAGTTTTCTCTGGGCCCCTCCCCAATCAGACCGGGAGTGACATGTTTAGCCGCATGTTCTCCTTGAATTGCTGGCTGTCTGAGTGGTGTCCAAAAAATGAGGTGGGCTTCATAGATAATTGGCAAAGCTTCTGGGGAAAACCTGGTCTTGTTAGGAGAGACGGCATCCATCCCACTTTGGATGGAGCAGCTCTCATTTCTAGAAATCTGGCCAATTTTCTTAAATCCTCCAAACCGTGACTATCCAGGGTTGGGACCAGGAAGCAGAGTTGTAGTCTTACACACCTCTCTGCAGCTTCTCTCCCCCTGCCATCCCCTCATTACCCCATCCCCGTAGAGATGGTGCCTGCTCCCAGACTACCAATAACCAGCAAAAATCTATTTAAGCATAAAAATTCAAAAGAAAAAATAATATAGCACCTTCAACTGCACCACAGACTAAAACAGTTAAATGTGGTCTATTAAACATTAGGTCTCTCTCTTCTAAGTCCCTGTTGGTAAATGATATAATAATTGATCAACATATTGATTTATTCTGCCTTACAGAAACCTGGTTACAGCAGGATGAATATGTTAGTTTAAATGAGTCAACACCCCCGAGTCACACTAACTGTCAGAATGCTCGTAGCACGGGCCGGGGCGGAGGATTAGCAGCAATCTTCCATTCCAGCTTATTAATTAATCAAAAACCCAGACAGAGCTTTAATTCATTTGAAGCTTGACTCTTAGTCTTGTCCATCCAAATTGGAAGTCCCAAAAACCAGTTTTATTTGTTATTATCTATCGTCCACCTGGTCGTTACTGTGAGTTTCTCTGTGAATTTTCAGACCTTTTGTCTGACTTAGTGCTTAGCTCAGATAAGATAATTATAGTGGGCGATTTTAACATCCACACAGATGCTGAGAATGACAGCCTCAACACTGCATTTAATCTATTATTAGACTCTATTGGCTTTGCTCAAAAGTAAATGAGTCCACCCACCACTTTAATCATATCTTAGATCTTGTTCTGACTTATGGTATGGAAATAGAAGACTTAACAGTATTCCCTGAAAACTCCCTTCTGTCTGATCATTTCTTAATAACATTTACATTTACTCTGATGGACTACCCAGCAGTGGGGAATAAGTTTCATTACACTAGAAGTCTTTCAGAAAGCGCTGTATCTAGGTTTAAGGATATGATTCCTTCTTTATGTTCTCTAATGCCATATACCAACACAGTGCAGAGTAGCTACCTAAACTCTGTAAGTGAGATAGAGTATCTCGTCAATAGTTTTACATCCTCATTGAAGACAACTTTGGATGCTGTAGCTCCTCTAAAAAAGAGAGCTTTAAATCAGAAGTGCCTGACTCCGTGGTATAACTCACAAACTCGTAGCTTAAAGCAGATAACCCGTAAGTTGGAGAGGAAATGGCGTCTCACTAACTTAGAAGATCTTCACTTAGCCTGGAAAAAGAGTCTGTTGCTCTATAAAAAAGCCCTCAGTAAAGCTAGGACATCTTTCTACTCATCACTAATTGAAGAAAATAAGAACAACCCCAGGTTTCTTTTCAGCACTGTAGCCAGGCTGACAAAGAGTCAGAGCTCTATTGAGCTGAGTATTCCATTAACCTTAACTAGTAATGACTTCATGACTTTCTTTGCTAACGAAATTTTAACTATTAGAGAAAAAATTACTCATAACCATCCCAAAGACGTATCGTTATCTTTGGCTGCTTTCAGTGATGCCGGTATTTGGTTAGACTCTTTCTCTCCGATTGTTCTGTCTGAGTTATTTTCATTAGTTACTTCATCCAAACCATCAACATGTTTATTAGACCCCATTCCTACCAGGCTGCTCAAGGAAGCCCTACCATTATTTAATGCTTCGATCTTAATGCTTCGTTGGCTATGTACCACAGGCTTTTAAGGTGGCAGTAATTAAACCATTACTTAAAAAGCCGTCACTTGACCCAGCTCTCTTAGCTAATTATAGGCCAATCTCCAACCTTCCTTTTCTCTCAAAAATTCTTGAAAGGGTAGTTGTAAAACAGCTAACTGATCATCTGCAGAGGAATGGTCTATTTGAAGAGTTTCAGTCAGGTTTTAGAATTCATCATAGTACAGAAATAGCATTAGTGAAGGTTACAAATGATCTTCTTATGGCCTCGGACAGTGGACTCATCTCTGTGCTTGTTCTGTTAGACCTCAGTGCTGCTTTTGATACTGTTGACCATAAAATTTTATTACAGAGATTAGAGCATGCCATAGGTATTAAAGGCACTGCGCTGCGGTGGTTTGAATCATATTTGTCTAATAGATTACAATTTGTTCATGTAAATGGGGACTCTTCTTCACAGACTAAAGTTAATTATGGAGTTCCACAAGGTTCTGTGCTAGGACCAATTTTATTCACTTTATACATGCTTCCCTTAGGCAGTATTATTAGACGGTATTGCTTAAATTTTCATTGTTACGCAGATGATACCCAGCTTTATCTATCCATGAAGCCAGAGGACACACACCAATTAGCTAAACTGCAGGATTGTCTTACAGACATAAAGACATGGATGACCTCTAATTTCCTGCTTTTAAACTCATATAAAACTGAAGTTATTGTACTTGGCCCCACAAATCTTAGAAACATGGTGTCTAACCAGATCCTTACTGTGGATGGCATTACCCTGACCTCTAGTAATACTGTGAGAAATCTTGGAGTCATTTTTGATCAGGATATGTCATTCAAAGCGCATATTAAACAAATATGTAGGACTGCTTTTTTGCATTTACGCAATATCTCTAAAATCAGAAAGGTCTTGTCTCAGAGTGATGCTGAAAAACTAATTCATGCATTTATTTCCTCTAGGCTGGACTATTGTAATTCAGTATTATCAGGTTGTCCTAAAAGTTCCCTAAAAAGCCTTCAGTTAATTCAAAATGCTGCAGCTGACGGGGACTAGAAGGAGAGAGCATATCTCACCCATATTGACCTCTCTTCATTGGCTTCCTGTTAATTCTAGAATAGAATTTAAAATTCTTCTTCTTACTTATAAGGTTTTGAATAATCAGGTCCCATCTTATCTTAGGGACCTCGTAGTACCATATCACCCCAATAGAGCGCTTCGCTCTCAGACTGCAGGCTTACTTGTAGTTCCTAGGGTTTGTAAGAGTAGAATGGGAGGCAGAGCCTTCAGCTTTCAGGCTCCTCTCCTGTGGAACCAGCTCCCAATTCAGATCAGGGAGACAGACACCCTTTCTACTTTAAGATTAGGCTTAAAACTTTCCTTTTTGCTAAAGCTTATAGTTAGGGCTGGATCAGGTGACCCTGAACCATCCCTTAGTTATGCTGCTATAGACGTAGACTGCTGGGGGGTTCCCATGATGCACTGTTTCTTTCTCTTTTTGCTCTGTATGCACCACTCTTCATTTAATCATTAGTGATCGATCTCTGCTCCCCTCCACAGCATGTCTTTTTCCTGGTTCTCTCCCTCAGCCCCAACCAGTCCCAGCAGAGGACTGCCCCTCCCTGAGCCTGGTTCTGCTGGAGGTTTCTTCCTGTTAAAAGGGAGTTTTTCCTTCCCACTGTAGCGAAGTGCTTGCTCACAGGGGGTCGTTTTTGACCGTTGGGGTTTTACATAATTATTGTATGGCCTTGCCTTACAATATAAAGCGCCTTGGGGCAGCTGTTTGTTGTGATTTGGCGCTATATAAAAAAATTGATTGATTGATTGATTGATAACTGCTGGTAATCTCATCCACATAAAATCCTTAGAAGATTGCCTTGCATCAGTGAGAAGCTGGATGTCTAGCAACTTCCTACTTTTAAACTCTGATAAGACTGAAATGATGGTTCTTGGTCCAGTGAGACATCAGCATCAATTTGACCAGCTAATGCTGAGCCTGGGCTCGTGTGTCGTACATGGCACTGACAAAGTGAGGATCCTTGAGGTAATTTTTGATCCTTCATTGTCCTTTGACCTCCACATTAGAAATATTATGAGGACTGCTTTCTTCCACTTGCAAAATATAGTGAAGATTTGTCCCATCCTGTCTATGGCTGATGCTGAGACCCTGATTCAGGCGTTCTTCTAGATTGGACTACTGCAATGTTCTACTCCCTCTCAACACCTGAGGTAAGTGGATCAGAATCTTCTGAGGGTCCCTTGTCCCCACTTTAAGACCCGAGGAGATCGCTCTTTCCAGGCTGTTGTGCTGAGGCTCTGGAATGATCTCCCTTTGTCTCTTTGTTCACTGGACTCTGTCGATGTTTTTCAGAGCAAACTTAAAACCCATCTCCAGGCATTAAAACCTGTTTTATGACCCTGTGTGTGTCTTAGTGTTATTTTATTGTACTGTAAATTGTATTTTTCACAGAATTTTTTATCTGTGTGTGCCATTTGTGAAGCACTTTGTGACTTCCCTTGTCTGTGAAAGGGGCTATATAAATAAACATTACTTACTTACTTACTTACTTCTATTTTCTGGTTTACCTCAGTCCAGCATTATGCCGTTTTCACACCGGATGACACGCGAGCGATGACGGCGGCAGGTTGCCATGTAATCCCTATGGAAGGATGCGTTGTGGCGCCACAAAAGTTCAAGCCACACAATGCAACGCAATGGATGCAAATGAAGCGATTTTGAGCGATTTTGAGCGATTAACGCGTTTGTGGCGCGATATCGTGTCACGTTGCCCTCCTCCCCAAGTTGAAAATCTGAACTTTTTCATCTTGTCGCATTGTGATGACCAATCAGGGACTGGATATGTAGTGACGTGGAGATGTCTGGAGTTTATACTTGATGTGGACATGTCCTGTCTCTGGCAGCCAGCCTGTGAGTAGGACTTATGTCCCTTTTGTCCTTTATTTCACAATTATGACAGAGTTTGAGGGGAGAGCAAGCAGCAGCAGCCAGTTTTGTTTTTTTTTTCACGTGCGCACGTAAACGAATCATCCGTGAGATAATTTTATTAACTAAGTTTTTTTTTTTAATTCTTCACATGTGTGCGCGCGAACGGGACAAGCGGTCCTCAAACTGGGTCCTGGAGAGGCGCAGGTCCCGCTGAAAGCGGCCATCATCCAGACGTAGCTCCTGCAGCAAATAATGAAACTCTCTGAATTGGGAACATCTCATGAGGATGTTGTGAACCCAGGGATGGTGCCGCTGGTGACGTTTGTCAGCTTTCCACAACAAAAAGCGCACAGCAACTCGCTCCGTGTGATCAAGGTTCGCCATGTTGACTTGACTAACAACCAGAGCCGGCGAGCAGAATGGAAGCTCCTCCTATATGATGACGCGTTGGGGTGAATTTTCACAGCGAAAGCAGAGCGACACACCGGGCGATGGTGACGAGTCCATCCCCAGGCGAGAGACGCAAATTTGTGGAGTCGCATGTTGTGCGGTGTGAATGCGACATTAGGGGTCTCCAAATGGTTCAAAATGCTGCTGCCAGACGTTTGACACGAAGCAGAAAGTTCGACCACATTACACCCATTTTGGCGTCTCTTCACTGGCTTCTTGTCCCTGTGAGAGCTGACTTCATGTTTCTGTTACTAACCTATATAATTATTCACGGACTAGCCTCTCCCTACCTAGCTGACCTAATTAAACCTTACGTACCGGCCCGGGCTCTGCGTTCTCAGGATGCAGGACTACTTTGTGTCTCTAAGGTGAATAAGAAGTCTGCGGGTCACAGAGCTTTCTCTTATCATGTCCCTGTTCTGTGGAATGATCTCCCTGCATCAATAAAAGAATCAGATTCTGTGGAGACTTTCAAGTCCAGACTTAAGACACATTTATTTTCCCTTTCATATGGCTAGCATACTGGCATAGGATGTTACTATGCTTTTTACTGTTTTAATTCATTTTATTAGTAAACAGAGCGTGCTGTGGCCTCAACTTTATCTAAAGACTGGGTCTTTTAGTGAAGCTTAGGGCTAGTGGCCGGCAATCACCTTAGTATTTCTTCTGTTTTTGTTACTAAATGCTGATAAATTATACTGTATTTGTTGTCTTTCAGCCACCTGATTCTGTTTTTTCTCTCTATTTGAGGTGCAGCTCCATCCAGAAATGGGTGTGGTGTTTTTCTTCTGCAGGCCTCCCGTCCAGCACACCAGCATGGACTCCCAAATTCTCCCAAAATTTCCTGTATAATTTTCTGTATTGTCTGTTGTGTCTGTAGCATGGCCCAAGCAGAGGGTCACCTGTTTGAGCCTGGTCTGTTCGAGGTTTCTTCCTCAAATCATCAGAGGGAGTTTTTTCTTACCACTGTCACCTGTGTTCTTGGTCTGGGGGTTGGGGAGGTTAGATCTTACTTGTGTGAAGCACCTTGAGGTGACTTTGTTGTGATTTGGTGCTATATTAATGATAGAAAACCTACTTCATCATATACTCAACAAAAATATAAACGCAACACTTTTGGTTTTGCTCCCATTTTGTATGAGATGAATTCAAAGATCTAAAACTTTTTCCACATACACAATATCACCATTTCCCTCAAATATCGTTCACAAACCAGTCTAAATCTGTGATAGTGAGCACTTCTCCTTTGCTGAGATAATCCATCCCACCTCACAGGTGTGCCATATCAAGATGCTGATTAGACACCATGATTAGTGCACAGGTGTGCCTTAGACTGCCCACAATAAAAGGCCACTCTGAAAGGTGCAGTTTTGTTTTATTGGGGGGGATACCAGTCAGTATCTGGTGTGACCATTTGCCTCATGCAGTGCAACACATCTCCTTCGCATCATCCGTGAAGAGAACACCTCTCCAGCGTGCCAAACGCCAGCGAATGTGAGCATTTGCCCACTCAAGTCGGTTACGACGACGAACTGGAGTGAGGTCGAGACCCCGATGAGGACGACGAGCATGCAGATGAGCTTCCCTGAGACGGTTTCTGACAGTTTGTGCAGAAATTCTTTGGTTATGCAAACCGATTGTTTCAGCAGCTGTCCGAGTGGCTGGTCTCAGACGATCTTGGAGGTGAACATGCTGGATGTGGAGGTCCTGGGCTGGTGTGGTTACACGTGGTCTGCGGTTGTGAGGCTGGTTGGATGTACTGCCAAATTCTCTGAAACGCCTTTGGAGACGGCTTATGGTACAGAAATGAACATTCAATACACGAGCAACATCTCTGGTTGACATTCCTGCTGCCAACTGCACGCTCCCTCAAATCTTGCGACATCTGTGGCATTGTGCTGTGTGATAAAACTGCACCTTTCAGAGTGGCCTTTTATTGTGGGCAGTCTAAGGCACACCTGTGCACTAATCATGGTGTCTAATCAGCATCTTGATATGGCACACCTGTGAGGTGGGATGGATTATCTCAGCAAAGGAGAAGTGCTCACTATCACAGATTTCGACTGGTTTGTGAACAATATTTGAGGGAAATGGTGATATTGTGTATGTGGAAAAAGTTTTAGATCTTTGAGTTCATCTCATACAAAATGGGAGCAAAACCAAAAGTGTTGCGTTTATATTTTTGTTGAGTATATTATAAGAAGCTATTGTATTGTTCTTATAGATTCTTTTCAAGCCGGCTAATGTAGCAGATATTTGATGTCATCAGGACAGTTATTCCAAATATTAACACCTTTAACAGAAATGCAATGACTTTCTACAGCAGGTCGAATCTTGGATTTCTCAAATACTAACGTTCCTCTCAAATTGTAATTGGACTCCCTCAGTTTAAACAGATCCTGGACATGTTGAGGAAAAAAGTTTGTTTTTTACTTTATACATGATTTGAATTGTGGCATACTCAACCAAGTCTCATAATTTTAAAATATGTAAAAATGGGTTTGTTGGTTCACGGTTGGGTTGGTCATTAATACATGGCTTTCTTCTGGAGCAAAAATACTGCTGTTGTATTAGTTTTGTACAGTAGTGGGCACAGCTAACCACAAAGTTAGCTTCGATAACCACTAATCCGATAACTGAAAAGTTAACTTTTATGATGCTAAATGATAAACTGCTAAAAGTTTTATCTTTATGACAGATAACCGATAACTTTTAGTATATTATATTGATTCGGACGTGGCCACATCAGATCACACTGTCGGCTTCTGATAAACCAGTTTCACCTTCACCTTTAGCTGCTGGGTAAATTCAAGGATCACAAACACAGAAGAACGCAGGAAAAATGAATAAATAAACAATTAAACCCCAAAGATTGTGATCATCTTTCAAAAGCAGTTACACACAGTATTAGAAGTCACAGTTTATCTCGGTATTAGATACACCGTCATTTATGAGCTAAAAGCTGCTGCTTCTTTCACACGGTTTGAACCCTGCAGCTTAAACAACAGAAATATGTCCATTAATGCATTGATTGGCAGAATAAAATACACGTAGTAAATATATATTCTTACTTGTTAGTTTCAGTGGGATTCATTTTAGTAAATAATCCACATGAAGCCTCCTTTTTTTTAATCCAAAACAGTGTCTAAACGTGAAGAAAAGTCCCTCCCTCTGTACACACAGCTGTGCCGTGACAGCTCCTCTCCCCCACTGAGTCTTGGCGATTAAATTACAGACACAAAGAAATAAAATAATGTTAAAATTAGTTTTGTTTTGTTTTTGTGTCGAGCAGACTCACTCACTGTAACTTCCAAAGTGAACCTGAACTACACTACCCACAATGCTCCCTGCGTCGACCGGCCAATCATGTTTTTCGCTGAATGATGACATCATCAGCATGCAACAGGCAGCCACTCTTCCACAAACACACAACAAATGGACTAAAATGTTTGATTTTAGGTTTTACAAATGTTTTTGACGGTTAAACTTTTCTCACTTTACCAGCAAAACAAAAGCTAATCCAGTAGCAAAAACAAAGCTTCAATAATTATCTGCTGTCAGGTTAGCTGAACTGTGAACACCACTGGTTTTGTATGTTTCCCCAAACCTCAATGCAATAGATCATATATGGAACAAGTAATGAATGATATAAAATATTTAATGAATGTTGTGAGAGGAAGTCTTTTGCTTTATATAGGACTGCGATGGCTTTAGATATTTTAGATTTAATACGAGGTCTATTAGAAAAGTATCCGACCTTATTATTTTTTTCAAAAACCATATGGATTTAAATCACGTGTGATTACATCAGACATGCTTGAACCCTCGTGGGCATGCGAGAGTTTTTTCACAACTGTCGGTTACGTCATTCGCCTGTGGGCAGTCTTTGAGTGAGGAGTCGCCCACCCTCTCATCGTTTTTTTCATTGTTTAGAAATGGCTCAGACTGCTGCTTTGTTTGATCAAAATTTTTTCAAAACTGTAAGGCACAACTTTCCACAGCTATATTCAATGTAACCTGGCCTACTCTAATTCCTGTATTAGAGCATGTTGATTTTCCTGATGTTCCCAGACACTATCCTGCATGGCTTCTACGCTATTTCCAAGAACTATTTTCTAAGAACTGTATGAACTCTGATGTTGAATTACTAAGAACTTTCCAAGTTGTTTCTAATGTCAAGTCCTGCTTAAATTGGAACTGCGTCACGAACGTGCAGCACTTAACCTCTGACCTCTGAAGATAATTCATGAACTGTGAACGATTCCTGAACAGCAAACCCAGAACTGTGAACATTTCTGTTATAGCCTTCAGTGAACTGCTACTTGTTAAAGGCTTCCAGTGTTATAAGTGCAATCACTCACCATCTCTTTCCTCTGATCTCCTAGTTCCTGTTCTTGGCTCTTTGCGTCCCACCTGGTCCCAGCTCCAGAATCCATTCACTCCAAGATTTCAGTTCACTTTCAAGACTGGCTCAGGAACCTGCAGCTCCTTATTTTCCACTGCTACAAGCAGGCTGACTCTCCACTCTGCAGGCACCCCAGCGCAGCATTATTATTTTCCTTATTGTAAATAAATATCTTTTCATTCAGTTTTAGTATCATGTAATAATGAATTTCTGCTTAAATTTTTGGGCTTATTTCCTGATATAATACACTTAGTTTTACCAAAATGGAGCGACAATTATGTAAATAAAAACAGAATACAATGATTTTCAAATCCTCTTCAACCAGTTGAATACACCACAAAGACAAGATATTTAATGTTCAAACTGATAAAAAAAAACTGAAAAACTGATTTGTTTTTGTGCAAATATTTGCTCATTTTGAAATGGATGCCTACAACATGTTTCAAAAAAAGCTGGGATGGGACAACAAAAGACTGGGAAAGTTGATGAATGTTCAAAGAACACCTAATTGGAAACAGGTGAGTGTCATGATTGGGTATAAAAGGAGCATCCCCAAAAGTCTCAGCCGTTCACAAGCAAAGATGGGGTGAGGATCACCACTTTGTGAACAAATAGTCCAGCAGTTTAAGAACAATGTTTCTCGATGGTCAATTACAAGGAATTTAGGGATTCCATCATCTACAGTCCATAATATAATCAGAAGATTCAGAGAATCTGGAGAACTTTCTACATGCAAGCAGCAAGGCCGAAAACCACCAGTGAATGCCTGTGACCTTTGAACCCTCGGGCAGCACTCCATTAAAAGCCAACATCATGTGTAAAGGATCTTACCGCGTGGGCTCAGGAACACTTCAGAAAACCATTGTCAGTTAACACAGTTCGTCACTACATCTACAAGTGCAAGTTAAAACTCTACCATGCAAAGTGAAAGCCAAACATCAACAACATCCAGAAATGCCACCGCCTTCTCTGGACCCGAGCTCATTTGAAATGGACAGACGCAAAGTGGAAAAGTGTGCTGTAGTCTGACGGGTCCACATTTCAAATTGTTTTTGGAAATCATGGACGTCGTGTCCACTGGACAAAAGAGGAAAAAGACCATCCAGATTCTTACCAGCGCAAAGTTCAAAAGCCAGCATCTGTGATGGTATGGGGGTGTGTTAGTGCCCATGGCATGGGCAATTTCCACATCTGTGATGGCACCATCAATGCTGAAAGGTACATCCAGGTTTTGGAGCAACACATGCTGCCATCCAAGCAACGTCTTTTTCAGGGACGTCCCTGCTTATTTCAGCAAGACAATGCCAAGCCACATTCTGTACATGTTACAACAGCGTGGCTTCGTAGTAAAAGAGTGCGGGTACTAGACTGGCCTGCCTGCAGTCCAGACCTGTCGCCCATTGAAAATGTGTGGCGCATTATGAAGCGCAAAATACGATAACGGAGACCCCGGACTGTTGAACAACTGAAGTCGTACATCAAGCAAGAATGGGAAAGAATTCCACCTACAAAGCTTCAACAATTAGTGTCCTCAGTTCCCAAACACTTATTGAGTGTTGTTAGAAGGAAAGGTGATGTAACACAGTGGGAAACATACCACTGTCCCAGCTTTTTTGAAACGTGTTGCAGGCATCCATTTCAAAATGAGCAAATATTTGCACAAAACAATAAAGTTTATCAGTTTGAACATTAAATATCTTGTCTTTGTGGTGTATTCAATTGAATATAGGTTGAAGAGGATTTGCATTTTACACAACGTCCCAAATTCATTGGAATTGGGGTTGTATAAAAGAAACAACAATGGACCAAGGACTGAACCCTGGGGCACCCCACAAGTAATCTTCAAAATTTCAGAATTTATCCCATATAAATGAACATACTGATACCTACTGTATAAATAACTCACTATCCGCTCATATTCCAATCCCCTGATACCATACTTCTGCAATTTGCCCAGTAATAAGGAATGATCTATGGTATCAAATGGGTTCTGTAAATAAAAAACCCCACAGTGTATTTCTTTTTAATTGTATTTGTAATTTGTTCAACAAAGTCAATTAAAGCCAATGAAGTTTTTTCCTAAATCTATATTGCTGCTCACTAAGTATATGATGTTTCACTATGAAATCATTTAACCTCCTTGCAAATACCTTTTCCAGAATGTGTGTGCACATACATGCGCGCGCACACACATACGAGGTCTATTAGACAATAAACCGACCCTTTTATTTATTTTTTTAACTATATGGATTTGAATAACGTGCGATTCCACCAATCATGCTTGAACCCTCGTGCGCATGCGTGAGTTTTTTCACGCGTGTCTGTGATGTCATTTCCCTGTGGGCAGGCCTTGAGTGAGATGTGGTCCCGCCCTCTCGGCTGAATTCCTTTGTTTCACACGCTGCTCGAGACGCGCGCGTTGCTTTATCAAAAATTTTTCTGGACCTGTGAGGAATATCCGAGTGGATACTATTCGAGAAATTAAGATGGTTTTCGGTGAAAAGTTTAACGGCTGATGAGAGATTATGGGGTGTTTCTGTCGCTGTAAGGACTTCCCACGGAGCGGGACGTCACGCAGCGCTTCCAGGCGCCGTCGTCGGCCTGTTTCGACCTGAAAACATCCTAATTTAAGGTTTAATTCACCCAGGACGTCGTGAGAGAACACAGAAGATTCAGAAGAGGCCGGCATGAGGACTTTATGCGGACATTCCACTGTTTAAGGACATTTTGTAATGAAAGACGTGTGCGCAAATTCGCCGAGTCGTTTCCATGACGACTCGGCAAATCTGTGTGCGCCGCGACAGGAAAAACACCTCTGTGTTGAAAACCATTTGTAAAATTCAGGCGGCTTTTGATGGCTTTCAACAAGTGAGTAACTGAGAAATTGTTTAACAGCTTGGGCATGTTCCAACTTGCCCGTTAAGGTTTCCAACGGAGGTGTTTTCCTATCGCGACCCCCCCGCGGTCGGGTCCGGCCCGACATGCGACTCTGCCCGCACGTTCTTTCATTACAAAATCTCCGTTAACAATGGAATGTCCGCATAAACTCCTCATGCCGACTTCTTCTGAAAGTTCTCTGTTCTCTGACGACTTACTGGGTCAACAGAGCCTGAAATGTGGAAGTTTTCAACTTGAAACGGCGAGACACTGCCGCCTCGAAGCGCAGATCACCGTCAGGTGCTGTGGGCCGTCCTTACGGCGACACTACCAGACCAAAATCTCTCATCAGCCGTTAAAATTTTTACAGAAAACCATCTGAATTTATCGAATGGTGTCCACTCAGTTGTGCCTTACATTTTTGAAAAAATTTTGATCAAACAAAGCAGCAGTCTGAGCCATTTCTAAACAATGAAAAATCGATGAGAGGGTGGGCGACTCCTCACTCAAAGACTGCCCACAGGCGAATGACGTAACCGACAGGCGTGAAAAAACTCTCGCATGCCCACGAGGGTTCAAGCATGTCTGATGTAATCACACGTGATTCAAATCCATATGGTTTTTGAAAAAAATAATAAGGTCGGATACTTTTCTAATAGACCTCGTACACACACATATACATGCACACATAAATACATGCATATATGCAGGCACATGTGCACATACACACACATACACGTACACACATGCACATGCACGCACACACGCTCCTCACTCCATTGCTGGCAGAGAGAGAGAAAGGGTGGGAATAATATGGAGTGACCCTGCCAGGAGCAGCTCTTTTTTCCTCCCACTGTTCTCCTCTTTTTCCCCCTTACTGTGTGAAATCAAATTTCCATGTGGCTCTCGTATCTGTTGCACAGCGAGGTGATTTATCAGGGATGCAAAGAGCATGCAGAAACAATCTTTATTACATCCATTTCCTGCTTGTCAGCTGGGATCATGTTGGCTGTTCATTAAAGGCGCGGTGCAGGTGAGGAGAATGCATCCCGATGCCGTGATAGATTGTCTGCTCCCCTGTGGTGACAGCAGCTGGATGGATTGAGCAGCAGGGGGTGAGGAGGAAGGGAAAAAGCGCTGACTCTGTCGCTCCCCCTGTCAGGTACACTTTTCTGTTGCCGGTCAGTGTCATTTCTAACACCGCACCTCCCCATGTGCACACGCATGCACAGGTGTCTGATACGCATTGGGCTTTCACCGGCATCCTACAGAGATGCAAGGACGCAACAGAACCATGAGCTCACCAAACTCTCGAACGTAAAGACAGACCGTCCTATTGTGAGGATGAGTTTTGTCTAAACATTGTTTCTCTCAGGTTTTGGGTTTGTGCTCTTTTTTTTGTACATTTTGTCTTATTTTTGTGTGTTGTCGGTTCTTTGCCTGTTGCTTTTTGCTTGGGTTCTCTCTGTCTTTCTCTTGGTGTTGGGCATTTCCCTTTGTCTGACCACACCCCTGATCTTGTCGCCTCCCCTCACACCTGTCCTTGATTTGCTGCTCATCACTTGGGTGTATTTAAGACTCTCTTTTTGCTCTGGTCCTTCGCCACATCGATGTGCCTTGAGCCTTCTTTCCAGCCTTCTCTTGTACCATTTCCTTGCTTCGTTTTGCCTCGTGTTTTTGACCACCTGCTAGTTTTTCTCGACCATGTCTCTCGCCTGATGATTGTTGGACTTCTGCTCTTGTCTGACTGCCTTACCGTGTACCGACCCCTGCTAACCAACCCAGTAAAAGAGTTAAGCCTACAGATTGGTGAGTTTGTGTTCTGCATTTGTGTCCAGCCAGTTGTCAACACTGAGCCTGATAAATCGATCTGGCCAACAATGGATGCAGCAGACACAAGCGCTTACCAGTTGGCAGTTCGCCACCATAGTAAGCATTTAGCTCAGCAGGAGGACCAGCTTGCTGCTCTCACCTCTGGGTTTAGCGAGTTGGCTAAACGCCAGGATTAAATTATGTCCTCCGTGAGCACTCAAATGGAGCAGGTCCTAGCAACAATGAAACGTCAGGCTTCTACTGATGCGGCTCCCGTTTCTGCCCTACTTACGGGACCGTCCACCGAACCACCAGATTCCGTAGTAGCACCGAGTTTTTGCAACCAGCTCTCTCGGCCTGAACATTTTTCCGGAGAGTCCTGGGACGTGAAGCCATTCATTACTCAGTGTGAGTTACATTTTGAACTGATGGCACCCATGTTTCCAACAGATAGAAAAAAAATAGCTTTTCTAATTTCTCACCTTTCTGGTCGAGCCGCGGCGTGGGCCACCGCAGAATGGAGCCATAATTCGGCCGTTTGCGCTTCTCTGTCAGCATTCACCAGCGCCTTAAAGCAGGTATTCCAGCATACTTCCCCAGGACGCGAGGTGGCACACTCTCTGATGAGGCTGAAACAAGGCAGCCGCCGGTGGCCGACAATGCAATAGACTTCCACATCCTATTGGCGAAAAGTGAGTGGAACCCGGCAGCACTCCACGACGTTTTCATCCAGGGGTTGGCCGACCACATTCAGGATCAGTTAATCGCAATCCATTTGCCTGAAGATCTGGATCAACTCATCACGCTTGGCATCCGGATTGATCGACGGCTGTCGGACCGACTGCGCCGGGAGGCGCGTCTCCACGCCCAGCGCTAGCCCATGCCCCCCGTTCACGCCACTGCTCTCAACCTGGCCAGCTCCAGCTAGCCGTGGTCTGGAGGAGCCCATGCAGTTGGGGAGGACCCGCCTGTCAGTGGAAGAACGAGAGCGATGCTGAGTGGAGGGACTTTGCTATTACTATGGACAGTCAGGTCATTTGGTCACCAATTGTTCTGTAAAGGGTGCCCCAACGTGGCCTAAAGCGGTATTGCGGGTGAGTCAAAATTCTATTTCCTCTGCCTCCACACAGAATGAGATATCTGTTAAATTGATTTCTGATTACACCTCATTATCTATTCCTGCATTCATTGATTCCGGCACTGATGCTAACATGTTGCTGTCTTCTCTTGCCAGATCCCTCCACCTTAAATTGTATAAGTTCTCACGCCCTCTGGCGGTGCATGCGGTGGATGGCCATGAGCTGGGCCAAATTACTCACCATTCCCAATCAGTTTGTATGATTATGTGAGAAAATCATTCAGAATCCATTAGTTTCCATATTTTTGACAATGTGACTCACCCGGTAATTTTGGGGCATCCTTGGTTACAACAGCATAAGCCAAGTTTAGACTGGACCAAGGGGAAAGTCGAGGCTTGGGGGCCCACATGCATGATTTCCTGTTTGATACAGCCTGTTCCTACTCAGTGTAGTTCTACTCCTGATCTTGCGGGTGTTCCGGACTGTTATCATGATCTAGCCACTGTTTTTAGCAAATCTAAAGCTAAGTCCTTGCCCCCCCACCGTGAGTACGATTGTGCTATAGAGCTCCTCCTGGGGGCTACTCCTCCACGGGGAAAATAATTCTCCTTCTCAGCTCCAGAGCGTGCTGCAATGGATGAATATATCCAAGAATCCCTCGAGGCAGGCTTAATCTGTCCATCATCATCACTGGCGGGGGCGGGGTTTTTCTTTATTGAAAAAAAGGACAAATCCCTCCATCCTTGCATATACTATCGGGGCCTCAGTGAAATAACTGTAAAGAACTGGTATCCTTTGCCGCTCATTTCCTCTGCATTTGAACTTTTAGAGGGGGCCAAGATCTTCACCAAACTCGATTTGCGTAATGCGTATCACCTGGTAAGAATCCGCTCTGGGGATGAGTGGAAAACTGCATTTAATACTCCCAGTCACTACAAGTATCTGGTGATGCCTTTTGGTCTGACTAATGCCCCCGCAGTGTTCCAAAATTTAGTCAACGACATGCTACGGGAGTTCCTGAATAAATGCGTTTTTGTTTACCTCGATGACATCTTAATCTTTTCTCCCGATAACGAATCCCATAAGCTTCACGTACATGCCGTACTGCAGACCCTGCTCTGAAATAATCTTTATGTCAAAGCTGAAAAGTGAGAATTCCATTGCTCCACAGTTTAATTTTTTGGGCTTCATAATTTCGGAGGGCGAGATCCAGATGGATCCTGGGAAAATTGCGGTGGTTCGAGATTGGGCGGTCCCAAGCACTCGCAAGGACGTACAGAGGTTCCTGGGCTTTGCGAATTTCTATCGCAAACTTATTCGTAACTTTAGTACGATTGCAGCCCCATTACATGACTTAACTTCCTCACTGCGGTCATTCCACTGGACCCCCGAGTGTGACCAAGCTTTTTGGAACCGCCTGGTTCATGGATGTGGGCCCGCCTTTGCGGTGCGCCGCCTGCTGGAGTCTCGGCAGCGGGGCCGTGGGGTCCAGTACCTGGTGGACTGGGAGGGTTACGGCCCCGAGGAGCGGTCGTGGATTTCCTCCCATTTTGTTTTGGACGCCGCTCTGTTCCGGGACTTCCATGCTGCTCATCCTTCTGCTCCTGGGCCATCGGGGGTCGGCTCTTGGGAGGTGGGGTGGGGGGGGTACTGTCAGGTTTTGGGTTTGTGCTCTGTTTTATTGTACATTTTGTCTTATTTTTGTGTGTTGTCAGTTCTTTGCCTTTTACTTTATGCTTGGGTTCTCTCTGTCTTTCTCTTGGTGGTGGGCGTTTCCCTTTGTCTGACCACACCCCTGTTCTAGTCGCTTCCCCTCACACCTGTCCTTGATTTGCTGCTCATCACTTGGGTGTATTTAAGACTCTCTTTTTGCTCTGGTCCTTCACCAGATCGATATGCCGTGAGCCTTCCTTCCAGCCCTTTCTTGTATCTTTGCCTTGCTTAGTTTTGCCTCATTGTTTTTTTGACCACCTGCTAGTTTTTCTTGACCATGTCTCTCGCCTGATGATTGTTGGACTTCTGCTCTTGTCTGACTGCCTTATCGTGTACTGACCCCTGCTAACCAACCCAGTAAAAGAGTTAAGCCTACAGATCAGTGAGTTTGTGTTCTGCATTTGTGTCCAGCCAGTTGTCAACACCGAGCCTGATAATTTCTCACTTATGAAAATCCAAACAAAATGACTGAGAAAGTGTTTTCAGACCATATCCCATTAAATGAGCTCGACTGTTAATGCTGTTATTATTATTAATCAACATGATGACACTTCGCACACTGAAGCAATGATACAAGAAAGGTCACTGGCCACCGTTTTACTCTACTTAAGCCAAGAACGAACGAAGCACTTCAAAAATGTGTTATAGACAGAGCTGAAGCACTTTGGAATCGACTACCTAAATACCTGATCCTTATTAGAAATGAGTCCAATTTCAGAAAGAAACTGAAGAAGAAGTCATACGTGAAGAAGTTCTGTTTAGTCCAGTTTGGCCTTATTCTCACATGAGATCCAGTTTTTGTTTATCTCTCTCTCGGTCGTAAATATATAGTTTTGCATAATACATAGTTTGGTATTAATATATATTTTTGTGAGTTTAAAGCAGACCTCTCTGGGTTACACACCTCTTGATTGAGGGACTATTTGTACTGGAGATTGTATTTATTTATTTTCTTACACTGAAACTTGTTTTCTTATTGCTATGATTGAATGGCACAAATTTTGTGTTTCTGTGTTTTTATGTGGACCCCAGGGAGAACTTTACACCTCTAACAAGTGTTCTCTGGTTCTGTCTGTAAATCATCTGGAGCATTTCCACGTCCACTGCAGCATGGATCTGCCTTGGCTCCCGGATGACAACCATCCAAGCAGACATGTGGTCCATCTCTGCTTTTCGAAAGTAACCATCCGTATGCTGCAGCCAGGTGAAATGTGTGAGTCCCCTTATCCTACTACAGCAACAGGGGTCCTGAGGTGCCTGCGGGTTGGATCATGCCCAGAGAAATGCACCACATGGCCAGAATGTGGTAGCTGATGTTCCCTCACAATGCAAGTGATGCTCCTCATCTTGGTCTCCCTATATAACTGTTCATTTGTCAGTCTAGAAACAGCTCCATCCAGCAACCTCATGTAAAATCTCTCCAGGCATCTCTCAATCTCAAAGGCTGAGGACTCAGAGACATGAATCCCACTGCCAAGATGAGTGAATGTCTCTCCATCTTCAACATTTTTACTACACACAGACACACATGGAGGAGACCTGGCACTGAGTCTTGAGCCAGCAAACCCTCTGATTCCCCATTCAGCTGCTCATGTGCTCCAAATAGGGCATCCAGTGATTCCATGAAGATCTCAGCATGGTCCACGGACGTCTCTCAAATGTGTGATTCTGACTTTATGTGTTGCTTGAAATGAGCTTGTTTGCTCATTTCTTTAATTTCTGAAGCTGAGGTCTACTGGCCACCGAGACCTCTGCTGCTAGAGTGTACACTGAAAAACGTTTCACCACAATGAAGTCTCTTTTAACACACAAAAACCAATGTATATACTTAATACAGAGTGCAGGGGAGCACGGGGTGAACATGAACTTGATGTTTACGTGGTTATTATTTCAGCAAAGTCAGTATGTGTATAAATGGCCACTTTGCAAAACCGCATATGAAAACACATCGCACGGCAGGAATCGCTGCTCACAGAGCTCAGTGAATTAGCTCCAGCTTTGTCCAGCTTTGTTCCATCTCTCATCCATCTATTTCTACCTGTATTTCCAAGTCTAATTCTTTCTTGGAAATACAGGAAATAACAACACATAGGTAAACTTATGCACACCAGCACTTTAGAGATACTGCAGCTGTATCCAGCACTTTAACATCGTGACAAAGCATTTTAATTCACCATCTTATAATAAAACTGACTGTACCTGTACACACCTGCAACTGAATTCTACCTCAGTACTTTCCTGCACATAGACCTGCACTTTATACTGAGATGACATTTTAACCTCCATCTTGACCGGAACAGATAACTCCTCCTTTATATGGCTCTGGGTCATATTAAAATATGATACTGTATTATATTGTAAATTGTCAATGTGTTTTTATGCTTATTAAATGCTCTGTATTTTTATTCTATGTCTCGGGACCACAGAAGGAAACTAGCATTGTGCTAAATCTGGCATATTTATGTTAAATTGTGTGCCATATATATATATATATATATATATATATATATATATATATATATATATATATATATATATATATATACTGTCTATAAAAAACTGTACATTCATTAATGTGCACTGTCCCTGTCAAAAAAACCAATAATGAATGAATGAATGAGTGTCTCTCTGCCCACCAAGGACATAAAATGACACCAGTGGAGGAGCAGATCAATGTGGGAGATGCATTATCTACACTCACATTATCAACACTCACATTATCTACACACATTATCAACACCCACATTATCTACACTCACATTATCTACACTCACATTATCTACACTCACATTATCTACTCTCACATTATCTACACTCGCATATCTACACTTGCATATCTACACTTGCATTATCTACACTCACATTATCAACACTCACATTATCTACTCTCACATTATCTACACTCGCATATCTACACTCACATTATCTACACTCACATTATCAACACCCACATTATCTACACTCACATTATCTACACTCACATTATAAACACTTGCATTATCTACACTCACATTATCTACACTCACATTATCAACACTCGCATTATCAACACTCGCATTATCTACACACATTATCTACTCTCACATTATCTACACTTGCATATCTACACTCACATTATCTACACTCATATTATCAACATTCACATTATCTACACTCGTATATCCACACTCACATTATCAACAGTCACATTATTAACACTCGCAAATCTACACTCGCATTATCTACATTCACATATCTACACTCACATTATCAACAGTCACATTATCTACACTCACATTATCAATCAATCAATCAACTTTTTTCTTGTATAGCGCCAAATCACAACAAACAGTTGCCCCAAGGCGCTCCACATTGCAAGGCAAGGCCATACAATAATTATGAAACACAGTCTACGTCTAAAGCAACATAACCAAGGGATGGTCCAGGGTCACCCGATCCAGCCCTAACTATAAGCCTTAGCGAAAAGGAAAGTTTTAAGCCTAATCTTAAAAGTAGAGAGGGTATCTGTCTCCCTGATCTGAATTGGGAGCTGGTTCCACAGGAGAGGAGCCTGAAAGCTGAAGGCTCTGCCTCCCATTCTACTCTTACAAACCCTAGGAACTACAAGTAAGCCCGCAGTCTGAGAGCGAAGCGCTCTAATGGGGTAATATGGTACTATGAGGTCCCTAAGATAAGATGGGACCTGATTATTCAAAACCTTATAAGTAAGAAGAAGAATTTTAAATTCTATTCTAGCATTAACAGGAAGCCAATGAAGGGAGGCCAACACGGGTGAGATATGCTCTCTCCTGCTAGTCCCCGTCAGTACTCTAGCTGCAGCATTCTGAACCAACTGAAGGCTTTTTAGGGAACTTTTAGGACAACCTGATAATAATGAATTACAATAGTCCAGCCTAGAGGAAACAAATGCATGAATTAGTTTTTCAGCATCACTCTGAGACAAGACCTTTCTGATTTTAGAGATATTGCGTAAATGCAAAAAGGCAGTCCTACATATTTGTTTAATATGCGCTTTGAATGACATATCCTGATCAAAAATAACTCCAAGATTTCTCACAGTATTACTAGAGATCAGGGAAATGCCATCCAGAGTAACGATCTGGTTAGACACCATGCTTCTAAGATTTGTGGGGCCAAGTACAATAACTTCAGTTTTATCTGAGTTTAAAAGCAGGAAATTAGAGGTCATCCATGTCTTTATGTCTGTAAGACAATCCTGCAGTTTAGCTAATTGGTGCGTATCCTCTGGCTTCATGGATAGATAAAGCTGGGTATCATCTGCGTAACAATGAAAATTTAAGCAATACCGTCTAATAATACTGCCCAAGGGAAGCATGTATAAAGTGAATAAAATTGGTCCTAGCACAGAACCTTGTGGAACTCCATAATTAACTTTAGTCTTTGAAGAAGATTCCCCATTACATGAACAAACTGTAATCTATTAGACAAATATGATTCAAACCACCGCAGCGCAATGCCTTTATACCTATGACATGCTCTAATCTCTGTAATAAAATTTTATGGTCAACAGTATCAAAAGCAGCACTGAGGTCCAACAGAACAAGCACAGAGATAAGTCCACTGTCTGAAGCCATAAGAAGATCATTTGTAACCTTCACTAATGCTGTTTCTGTACTATGATGAATTCTAAAACCTGACTGAAACTCTTCAAATAGACCATTCCTCTGCAGGTGATCAGTTAGCTGTTTTACAACTACCCTCTCAAGAATCTTGAGAGAAAAGGAAGGTTGGAGATTGGCCTATAATTAGCTAAGATAGCTGGGTCAAGTGATGGCTTTTTAAGTAATGGTTTAATTACTGCCACCTTAAAGGCCTGTGGTACATAACCTACTAACAAAGATAGATTGATCATATTTAAGATTGAAGCATTAAATAATGGTAGGACTTCCTTGAGCAGCCTGGCAGGAATGGGGTCTAATAAGCATGTTGATGGTTTGGATGAAGTAACTAATGAAAATAACTCAGACAGAACAATCGGAGAGAAAGAGTCTAACCAAATACCGGCATCACTGAAAGCAGCCAAAGATAACGATACATCTTTGGGATGGTTATGAGTAATTTTTTCTCTAATAGTCAAAATTTTGTTAGCAAAGAAAGTCATGAAGTCATTACTAGTTAAAGTTAATGGAATACTCAGCTCAATAGAGCTCTGACTCTTTGTCAGCCTGGCTACAGTGGCTGACAAAGAGTCAGCACTGGAAGGAATCATATCATATGATTCCTTCTTTATGTTCTCTAATGTCATATACCAACACAGAGCAGAGTAGCTACCTAAACTCTGTAAGGGAGTTAGAGTATCTTGTCAATAGTTTTACATCCTCATTGAAGACAACTTTGGATGCTGTAGCTCCTCTGAAAAAGAGAGCTTTAAATCAGAAGTGTCTGACTCCGTGGTATAACTCACAAACTCGTAGCTTAAAGCAGATAACCCGTAAGTTGGGAGAGGAAATGGCGTCTCACTAATTTAGAAGATCTTCACTTAGCCTGGAAAAAGAGTTTGTTGCTCTATAAGAAAGCCCTTCGTGAAGCTAGGACATCTTTCTACTCATCACTAATTGAAGAAAATAAGAACAACCCCAGGTTTCTTTTCAGCACTGTAGCCAGGCTGACAAAGAGTCAGAGCTCTATTGAGCTGAGTATTCCATTACTTTAACTAGTAATGACTTCATGACTTTCTTGCTAACAAAATTTGACTATTAGAGAAAAAATTACTCATAACCATCCCAAAGATGTATCGTATTCTTGGCTGCTTTCAGTGATGCCGGTATTTGGTTAGACTCTTTCTCTCCGATTGTTCTGTCTGAGTATTTTCATTAGTTACTTCATCCAAACCATCAACATGCTTATTAGACCCCATTCCTGCCAGGCTGCTCAAGGAAGTCCTACCATTATTTAATGCTTCAATCTTAAATATGATCAATCTATCTTTGTTAGTAGGTTATGTACCACAGGCCTTTAAGGTGGCAGTAATTAAACCATACTTAAAAAGCCATCACTTGACCCAGCTATCTTAGCTAATTATAGGCCAATCTCCAACCTTCCTTTTCTCTCAAAGATTCTTGAGAGGGTAGTTGTAAAACAGCTAACTGATCACCTGCAGAGGAATGGTCTATTTGAAGAGTTTCAGTCAGGTTTTAGAATTCATCATAGTACAGAAACAGCATTAGTGAAGGTTACAAATGATCTTCTATGGCTTCGGACAGTGGACTTATCTCTGTGCTTGTTCTGTTGGACCTCAGTGCTGCTTTTGATACTGTTGACCATAAAATTTTATTACAGAGATTAGAGCATGTCATAGGTATTAAAGGCATTGCGCTGCGGTGGTTTGAATCAATTTGTCTAATAGATTACAGTTTGTTCATGTAAATGGGGAATCTTCTTCACAGACTAAAGTTAATTATGGAGTTCCACAAGGTTCTGTGCTAGGACCAATTTTATTCACTTTATACATGCTTCCCTTGGGGCAGTATTATTAGACGGTATTGCTTAAATTTTCATTGTTACGCAGATGATACCCAGCTTTATCTATCCATGAAGCCAGAGGATAACGCACCAATTAGCTAAACTGCAGGATTGTCTTACAGACATAAAGACATGGATGACCTCTAATTTCCTGCTTTTAAACTCAGATAAAACTGAAGTTATTGTACTTGGCCCCACAAATCTTAGAAGCATGGTGTCTAACCAGATCGTTACTCTGGATGGCATTTCCCTGATCTCTAGTAATACTGTGAGAAATCTTGGAGTTATTTTTGATCAGGATATGTCATTCAAAGCGCATATTAAACAAATATGTAGGACTGCCTTTTTGCATTTACGCAATATCTCTAAAATCAGAAAGGTCTTGTCTCAGAGTGATGCTGAAAAACTAATTCATGCATTTATTTCCTCTAGGCTGGACTATTGTAATTCATTATTATCAGGTTGTCCTAAAAGTTCCCTAAAAAGCCTTCAGTTGTTCAGAATGCTGCAGCTAGAGTACTGACGGGGACTAGCAGGAGAGAGCATATCTCACCCGTGTTGGCCTCCCTTCATTGGCTTCCTGTTAATGCTAGAATAGAATTTAAAATTCTTCTTCTTACTTATAAGGTTTTGAATAATCAGGTCCCATCTTATCTTAGGGACCTCGTAGTACCATATTACCCCATTAGAGCGCTTCGCTCTCAGACTGCGGGCTTACTTGTAGTTCCTAGGGTTGTAAGAGTAGAATGGGAGGCAGAGCCTTCAGCTTTCAGGCTCCTCTCCTGTGGAACCAGCTCCCAATTCAGATCAGGGAGACAGATACCCTCTCTACTTTTAAGATTAGGCTTAAAACTTTCCTTTTCGCTAAGGCTTATAGTTAGGGCTGGATCGGGTGACCCTGGACCATCCCTTGGTTATGTTGCTTTAGACGTAGACTGTGTTTCATAATTATTGTATGGCCTTGCCTGCAATGTGGAGCGCCTTGGGGCAACTGTTTGTTGTGATTTGGCGCTATACAAGAAAAAAGTTGATTGATTGATTGATATCCTTAAACCTAGTTACAGCGCTTTCTGAAAGACTTCTAGTGTAATGAAACTTATTCCCCACTGCAGGGTAGTCCATCAGGGTAAATGTAAATGTTATTAAAAAAATGATCAGACAAAGGGAGTTTTCAGGGAATACTGTTAAGTCTTCTATTTCCATACCATAAGTCAGAACAGATCTAAAATATGATTAAAGTGGTGGGTGGACTCATTTACTTTTTGAGCAAAGCCAATAGTCTAATAATAGATTAAATGCAGTGTTGAGGCTGTCATTCTCAGCATCTGTGTGGATGTTAAAATCGCCCACTATAATTATCTTATCTGAGCTAAGCACTAAGTCAGACAAAAGGTCTGAAAATTCACAGAGAAACTCACAGTAACGACCAGGTGGACGATAGATAATACAAATAAAACTGGTTTTTGGGACTTCCAATTTGGATGGACAAGACTAAGAGACAAGCTTTCAAATGAATTAAAGCTCTGTCTAGGTTTTTGATTAATTAATAAGCTGGAATGGAAGATTGCTGCTAATCCTCCGCCCCGGCCCGTGCTACGAGCATTCTGACAGTTAGTGTGACTCGGGGGTGTTGACTCATTTAAACTAACATATTCATCCTGCTGTAACCAAGTTCTGTTAGGCAGAATAAATCAATACGTTGATCAATTATTATATCATTTACCAACAGGGACTTAGAAGAAAGAGACCTAATGTTTAATAGACCACATTTAACTGTTTTAGTCTGTGGTGCAATTGAAGGTGCTATATTATTTTTCTTTTTGAATTTTTATGCTTAAATAGATTTTTTGCTAGTTATTGGTGGTCTGGGAGCAGGCACCGTCTCTACGGGGATGGGGTAATAGGGGGATGGCAGGGGGAGAGAAGCTGCAGAGAGGTGTATAAGACCACAGCTCTGCCTCCTGGTCCCACGCTAGACAGTCACAGTTTGGGAGGATCCCAAAAAATTGGCCAGATTTCTAGAAATGAGAGCTGCTCCCTCTAAAGTGGGATGGAGCCGTCTCTCCTAACAAGACCAGGTTTTCCCCAGAAGCTTTGCCAATTATCAATGAAGCCCACCTCATTTTTTGGACCACCACTCAGACAGCCAGCAATTCAAGGAGAACATGCGGCTAAACATGTCACTCCCGGTCTGATTGGGGAGGGCCCAGAGAAAACAACAGAGTCCGACATTGTTTTTGCAAAGTTACACACCGATTCAATGTTAATTTTAGTGACCTCCGATTGGCGTAACCGAGTGTCATTACTGCCGACGTGAATTACAATCTTACCAAATTTACGCTTAGCCTTAGCCAGCAATTTCAAATGTCCTTCGATGTCGCCTGCTCTGGCCCCCGGAAGACAATTGACAATGGGTTGCTGGTGTCGCTAACTTCACATTTCTCAAAACAGAGTCGCCAATAACCAGAGTTTGATCCTCGGCGAGTGTATCGTCGAGTGGGGAAAAACGGTTAGAGATGTGAACGGGTTGACGGTGTACACGGGGCTTCTGTTTAGGGCTACGCTTCCTCCTCACAGTCACCCAGTCAGCCTGCTTTCCCGACTGCCCGGGATCCGCCAGGGGGGAACTAACGGTGGCTAAGCTACCTTGGTCCGCACCGACTACAGGGGCCTGGCTAGCTGTAGAATTTTCCACGGTGCGGAGCCGAGCCTCCAATTCGCCCAGCCTGGCCTCCAAAGCTACGAATAAGCTGCACTTATTACATGTACCGTTACTGCTAAAGGAGGCAGAGGAATAACTAAACATTTCACACCCAGAGCAGAAAAGTACGGGAGAGACAGGAGAAGCCGCCATGCTAAAACAGCTAAGAGCTAGTAGCTACGCTAAGCTAGCGGATTCCCAAACAGGGAATCCGACACTAGACAGGCTGTGGAGCAGCACAGGTAACGCACGACAACAGTGCTAAAAATAAAATAAAAATAAAAATCCACTGGACAGGCTGTGGAGCAGCACAGGTAACGCACGACAACAGTGCTAAAAAATAAAATAAAAATAAAATCCACTGGACAGGCTGTGGAGCAGCACAGGTAACGCACAACAACAGTGCTAAAAATAAATAAAATAAAAATAAAAATCCACTGGACAGGCTGTGGAGCAGCACAGGGCAACGCACGACAACAGTGCTAAAACAAAATAGAAATCCACTAGACAGGCTGTGGAGCAGCACAGGTAACGCACAACAACAGTGCTAAAACAAAATAAAAATCCACTAGACAGGCTGTGGAGCAGCACAGGTAACGCACGACAACAGTGCTAAAACAAAATAAAAATCCACTAGACAGGCTGTGGAGCAGCACAGGTAACGCACAACAACAGTGCTAAAACAAAATAAAAATCCACTGGACAGGCTGTGGAGCAGCACAGGTAACGCACAACAACAGTGCTAAAAAATAAAATAAAATAAATTACATTAAATTAAATTAAAATACATTATCAACACTTGCATTATCCACACTCGCATTATCAAAACTCACATTATCAACACCGCATTATCCACACTCGTATTAGCAAAACTCACATTATCTACTCTCACATTATCTACATTCACATATCTACACTCACATTATCAACAGTCACATTATCTACACTCACATTATCAACACTTGCATTATCCACACTCGCATTATCTACACTCACATTATCAACACTCACATTATCTACACTCACATTATCAACACACATTATCTACACTCACATTATCAACACCCACATTATCTACACTCACATTATCTACACTCACATTATCAACACCCACATTATCTACACTCACATTATCAACACACATTATCTACTCACATTATCTACACTCGCATATCTACACTTGCATTATCTACACTCACATTATCAACACACATTATCTACTCTCACATTATCTACACTCACATTATCTACACTCACATTATCTACACTCACATTATCAACACCCACATTATCTACACTCACATTATCTACACTGACATTAACACTCACATTATAAACACTCGCATTATCTACACTCACATTATCTACACTCACATTATCAACACTCACATTATCAACACTCACATTATCTACACTCACATTAACACTCACATTATCAACACTCGCATTATCTACACTCACATTATCTACACTCACATTATCAACACTCACATTATCAACACTCACATTATCTACACTCACATTATCTACTCACATTATCTACACTTGCATATCTACACTCACATTATCTACACTCACATTATCAACACACATTATAAGATAAACTGGAAGACTCATATAAAACATATACAAAGTAAACTGTCAAGAAGCATTTCAGTTCTAAACAAAGCGAAACATATTCTGGACCACAACTCACTCCGCATTCTTTACTGCTCACTGGTTTTACATATTTACAGTACTGTGCAGAGGTATGGGGTAATACTTATAAAGGTACAACACAATCACTGTCAGTAATGCAGAAAAGAGCTATAAGAATTATTCATAATACTGGCTATAGAGATCATACAAATCCACTATTTTACAATCCAAATTCTTAAATTCACAGACTTGGTTCATTTTCAAACAGTACAAATTGTGTATAAAGCAATAAACAATTTACTTCCAGCAAATATTAAAATATGTTTTTTAACAGATCAGGGGGATTACAGTCTGAGGGGGAAATTTAATTTAAAGCACAGTGGGCACGAACAACATTAAAAGGTTTCTGTATTTCTGTCTGTGGGGGTGAGGATGTGGAACAGATTGGGAGTGGGGCTCAAGCAATGTCCAAGCATGAACCAGTTCAAACAGCGGTACAAAATATGGTTTTTTCTGGGTATAGGGAGGAGGAAGGGTAATGAGGGTTAGGGTGTTTTTGTTGTTGCTTCCGGCTTGTAAATATATAGTATTTTGTATGTAGTAGGTATGTGTAGGTGTATATTTATGTTTGTGTATATATATGTGTATATATGTATATTGTATATATGTGTATGTTGATGTGTATATGTATGTGTGTGTATATATAGTATATATATATATATATTGATATCGGTTTTAGGTGTGTAGGAATTTATGTGTATATGTGGCAAGGGTATTACTGGTTGTGGGGAAGAAGGGTAGGATAAATAAGCTGATGCTTCACCCTACCCCTTTTCGGACATGTTGGGTACACAGTAGGAACTTTTTTGTTGTTGTCTTTACTGATCTATCTTGTAATTGTTGTTGTATCAAATGTTCGAAATAAACAGTTTTCATTCATTCATTCATTCATTATCTACTCTCACATTATCTACACTCGCATATCTACACTCACATTATCAACAGTCACATTATTAACACTCGCAAATCTACACTCGCATTATCTACATTCACATATCTACACTCACATTATCAACAGTCACATTATCTACACTCACATTATCAACACTTGCATTATCCACACTCGCATTATCAAAACTCACATTATCAACACCCGCATTATCCACACTCGTATTAGCAAAACTCACATTATCTACGCTCACATTCACATTATCAAAACTCACATTATCAACACTCGCATTATCCACACTCGTATTAGCAAAACTCACATTATCTACTCTCACATTATCTACATTCACATATCTACACTCACATTATCAACAGTCACATTATCTACACTCACATTATCAACACTTGCATTATCCACACTCGCATTATCAAAGCTCACATTATCAACACTTGCATTATCCACACTCGCATTAGCAAAACTCACATTATCAAAACTCACATTAACAACACTCGCATTATCTACACTCACATTATCTACACTCGCATTATATACGAGGGTAGGCTGAAAAGTTCTAAGGCTGACTATGATGCAGTTGTCGAATTGAACAAATTCAGGGTCATTTTTCTACATAGTCTTCCTTGTAACTCCACACTTCTTCCAGCGGTGCTTGAGTGCTTCGATTCCCTTGGCATAGAAGCTTTCATCTTGAGAGTCAAAATAGTCCTCAACGGCAGCCATCACCTCATCATTGCTCCGATAGTGCTTCCCAGTCAAGTTTTTTTTCAGGTTTGGGGACAGATGAAAGTCCGAGCGTGCCAAGTCATGGGAGCATGGTGGGTGATCTACCAGTTCGAATCCACACTCGTGGATAGTGGCCATGGCCACTGTTGACTTGTGAGCTGGGGCATTGTCTTGATGGAACAGCACCCCTTTCACCAGCTTTCCTGGTCGCTTCTTTTTGATAGCCTCGTGTAACTGTCTCAGTAGGTTAGAATAGTACTGTCCATTTATGGTTTGTCCCTTTTCAAGATAGTCCACGAACACAATGCCCTTGGCATCCCAGAAAACTGAAACCATGACCTTCCCCGCAGACAAAACGACCTTGGCCTTTTTTGGTGGTGACCTTGGGTGTTTCCAGTGCATTGATTGTTTTTTTGTCTCTGGTTCAAAGTGGTGAACCCAACACTCATCCTGGGTAAGAAAACGTTCCATGTAATTGGATGGAGCCTCTTCAAATTGCGCCAAGTTTTCCTTCGACATGACTAGCCTGGTGCTTTTCTGATCAGGCATCAGAAGACATGGCACCCACCGAGCTGACACCTTTGACATTCCAAGTTCTTCATGCAGAATGTGTTCAATTCTCTCACGGGATATTCCCACAGCATCTGCTAGCTGATTAATCGTCAATCGTCTGTCGTCCATCACCATTTCATGAACAAGGTCAATGTTTTTCTGGGTTGTGGCTGTTGCAGGCCGCCCAGACCTTGGGTCATCTCAAGGCTCTCTCTGCCCCTCTTAAATTCAGCTGCCCACTTCTGCACTGTAGATATGGAGGGAGCTTCATCCCCTAATGTAGCAACCATATCCGCATGAAAGTCCTTTGGCTTTAACCCCTTCTTATGCAGGTACTTAATCACGCCGCGATGCCAGATTTTGTCCATTTTTGCTGTTTCCCTCTACCACGAACTTTCAAACTTGACTATGAACCACAAACTACCTCACAACCTGGAAGAAAATAACACAGTTAGTTATCAGAAGAGTTGAACTTAATGCATGCCAAGTTTTATTGAAATGGCATTTCTCCTTCTTGGTGAGCCTTAGAACTTTTCAGCCTACCCTCGTACACTCGCATTATCTTCACTCATATTATCATCACTTGCATTATCTACACTCATGTTATCTACACCCACATTATCTACACTCACATGATCTACACATTTGACTACGTTTCATTATTCAGTTGCTTACATTTCATAAATGCAATGCTGCCACATGTAGCATGCCTTTTTATATATTTTGATTATATTTACCTCTGTCAAGGAGGTTATGTTTTCAGTCACGTCCATTTGTTTGTTGGTTGGTTGGTTGGTTGGTTTGTTACCAGGATTACTCAAAAAATCCTCAATGGATTTCAATGACATTTTTACCAGGGGTGTATCTTGGCCTAACTTAGAAGTCATTAAATTCTGGTAATGATCCGGAACACGATCCGGATCCAGTAATTTTTTTAAGGATTCTTTATCATTGCAAGATAGGGCCAATTTCAACATTTTTGCTTCTAATTTCATGAAGACGGGTCACAAAGACTCAACAAAAATTAAGTTACGACACAACAATAATTTAGCATTTGTTTCTCCTCATCTAATAAACTTGATATAAGAAAATAAAAAAAAAACTTGTGTAGTTCATGCAGTTTCTCTTTATAAATACATTTGCTGAAGATCTAAGGGTTTAACCCTCTGGGGCCGACGCCATCGTATATGATGGCTGAGACCAAGCTTTACTAAATTCTAAATAAGTTTTTAATGATATGAGATAGAAACTTACTTTTTTTTTTTTTTTTTTGCTGAAAAGTTAACTTCGCGGACTTTCGAGCCAGCCATCGGCCATCTTTGTACTCCCCATAGAAGCTGTGTGATGACGTGAGCAATGTGAGTGTCCAATTGGAATTGGTTCACGTCACATGGTTTTCCAAAATCCAATTGTAGGGCAGATTCACCTCACGTGACACACCAAAGATTGTTTTAGGAGTGATGTGTTACTAGTTGGCCCGTTTGAATAGCCCCCTGGCTGCGCCAAAGCGCCCTGCACCATTACGCACAGTGAAAGTGAAAGTGAACAGATGGTGCAGACAGAGAGCATCTCATACAATCTCACATGCTCAAACAGTGTGTGAGTATTAGGATTGCTCGACTAGTTTTCCTGTGAATGTTACTGGATAAGCCTGTGGCAAGCTCTCTCGCTCCGGCGTAAAGCACTGTTTACCATATCAATAGAGCCGAGGGGGGAGGAGCCACTCTGTGGCTGAATGAACTGAATGAGCCTCGAAGTGTGAATGTTGCTTTCAGAGCAGGAGAGAACAAACACACAGTCAACTTCATAGAAGGAGAAGTTAGTGATGTGACCTTTGTGTAATAGCAGACAGAAATTGCTTTGAGATGAAGACAAACAAAACGCATAGACCATTTTGTATATATTGTTCAAAATGTGCATTTGTGTTTATTGTTTGAACCTTTTTGTTGTGCAGTCTTTCACACAATACCTCAAATTACCTTTATAAAGTGTCAAAACAGTTGTTTATTATAGTTTGCTGTGTGTTTTGAATAAATGTGTGTGGAAAATTATTTCCCGCTTTACTTTTTTCTTTCTTATTTCTGATTGTAAACCTTTATTGCACTTATAAAACACAACTATAGCATATATATTTTGAAAGTACAGGTTGTCCTGAAAAAAGAGACATAAAACTTGTTTGTGGGATGCAGGGAGAGCTGTTAACATCAATAATAAAACATTTACGCCAGAAAAGTGAACTGTCCAAAAAATGCCCTCGGACCCCAGAGGGCTAAACACTGAATCTGAAACATGATGGTAGATGCGTGAAACAATGTGGAATAAGTCTCTTTGCCAGAGGGTATTCCATGTGACGTCAGTGACCCTGTGGCCTTGGCAGACGTTTGCGCTCTCCGAGTGCTTCTGCTTATTTATTTTTTTTACTTCTGAACTGCAGTGTGTGTTTTTTGGTGCAACAATGACAATCTGTAAAGTGGGCACAATCATCATCTCGTTGTCCATCGATATGATGAAGACACAATAGAGATAATTTGACTCACATGTAAACACAATAAGCCAATCACGTTGGCACGCTGAATGTGGTGGTGTGAGAGAGAATTGAACTCTGCAAATACACAAAATCTAAATCAGAAGGAATGAATTAAATGATCAGAATAGAGGAGGATGAAGGGAGTGCAGCTGCTCCAGAAAAAAAAAAAAAAATCATTGTGATATTAAAATCGATAGGCATTGATTCACGAGGTGCTAAAGGGGAGTGTGTACAAGATCCTTCAGCTGTGAGGGGAGGCAGAGAGAGTGAAATCGGGTAAGAAAAAATGAAAAAAGTGGTGGGAGAAAGAAGTCACCAACTATGTAACAAAGCAGACACAGGGACAGAATCTGAAAAGGTAAAAGAGAGAAAAAAGAGAAAGAGAGAGAGGGAGGGAGAGCTGTTGTATGGTGGAATCAATATAGAGAGGTGAAGCAGAGCAGAAGAGCCTCAGAGGACACTCAGCCGTGCACGTCTCACGCACACACAACGCTTCTGAATGTGTGAGAGACTTTACCCTGACACGTCCCTCTACATCCGTCCTCTATGTCATTTCTCTCTCACTCACGCTGTATTCTGAATGTGTCTCCGTCTGAATCCAGAGATGATGCTCGCTGTCCAGAGCAGCAGCTTTCAGCAACAACAGTCACGCTTGAGGAAATGTGCACGGCTCGCTTTTAAAATTGCTGAGGATGAAGTTGCAATGAGATATTTGTTGTTTTTCTAGTATCCAGCAGTTATTTCAGTTTCACCACATTTTTCTTCATTCAGACACTTATCCAGTCAGGTAGCTCTGTGGGATAAGGACCTGGGCTATCCATATATCAACCTGGGTTTGAGGTCCATTTGTGTCCTTGGACAAGACCATTGTCTAGATAAGTGCTGGTCTTGGCAGCAACCTGAGATGGACTGGTATCACATCTTGGGAGAGTCGTAAACTCTCATCTGCTTCACGCTACGGAATCTGGGGATAAGCACTGGTTCCAATGGACCTCATCATAGGACTTGGAACCCCAGATCAGAAAAAGTGGTAAAGTATGGAAATGTTTTTCATTGTAGACAGTATTAATCCCAGATATTTCTTTTGTGTGTGTGTGTGTGTGTGTGTGGTCAACTTTCAGTTTTCAGTAAAGTAAATTTTCAGTTTCTCCTTCATGTCCCCCGAACTCGCCTCAAGTTAAAAGGGGACAAAGCTTTTGCAGTCGCTGGTCCCCGACTGTGGAACCATCTGCCTCCTGATATCAGAGATACCCCATTTATTACTGTTTTTAAATCCAAGCTCAAGACACACCTTTTTACACTAGCATTCCCTACTAATTAACCGCTAGCTGGTTATGCCACGTCTTTGTCATGTTAATGATTGTTGTGTTTGTATCTTGCTGCTGATGTTGTAATCAGTTGTTTTGTTTCTTTGTATATTTCCTGCCTATTTACTTATTTATTTTTAACTATGCACAGCACTTTGGTCAGTGTAAACTGTGTTTAAATGTGCTTTAGAAATAAATTTTACTTTACTTTACTTTTTGCAACACATTCCAAAAAAGTTGGGACTGGAGCAATTTAAGGCTAGTAATGAAAATGTTACAGTAACAGGTAGCCTAAACTGGTTGTTAGGTTCTGCCCTGTCTCCACCTCTGTGCTCCCTGTCTCTCTCTGTGTGCAGGTCTGTGTGGGCGTGGCTAACTTAGTTTCACCTCCAGCTGCTGTATTTAATCCCTGTCTCGCTCTCCACTCATCATCAGTTCATTGTTGTAACCACCGTGGTAACTACTTGGCCAGTCTGAACTTTTGTAGCTTGGTTGTAGTATTCTGTATTTTCGAGCAGAGGTCGAGGAAGAGCAAAATGGCAAGATGGTCGCCATGCCCAAGTAAGGCACTTGGACTCAATGGGAGCATGCTGAATCCTGGAAGATCACCTGGGCAGAGCTATGGAGAGCAGAACCAGCACACATTAAGTTTCTCACCCAATACGACGTCCTTCCATGTCCAGCTAATATGCACACTTGTGGCTTAGTAGACACTCCCGAGTGCAAGCTGTGCCGGAGGAGGGGCACCCTGGAGCATATCCTGAGCTGCTGCCCCAAAGCACTGGGTGAGGGGCGTTACCGCTGGCGCCACAACCAAGTTCTAAGATCTTTGGCGGATTCCATCTGCACAGTGATACTGCACAGTTAGACTCAGTCTCAGATGGCCCGCAAACGGACCATCTCCTTCGTTATACCGGGGCAGAAGGTTCAGCAATATCGACCTAGCTCTTCAGTGGGGCTCCTCACCACTGCTCGTCACTGGCAGCTCCAAGTTGACCTGGGTAAACATCTCAAATTTCCGGCCAATGTTGCAACCACTTCTCTCCACCCAGATATGGTGCTAACATCAGAGTCAACGAAGCAGGTGGTCCTTCTGGAATTGACTGTCTCATGGGGGGATCGAATTGATGAAGCCAATGAGTGAAAGAGGGCCAAGTACAATGAGCTCATCAGAGAATGCCAGAGCAATGGCTGGAAAGCCCGTTGTGAACTGGTTGAAATCGGGTGCCAAGGCTTTGCTGGCCATTCATTGCTGTGCACCCTCAAACTCCATGGAGTGAAAGGACTGCAGGCGAAAAAAGCCATCAAGAACACACTAGAGGCTGCAGAGAGGGCCTCAAGGTGGCTGTGGATCCAAAGGGGGGATATGTGGAACAACTGGCCACTGGGACACAAGCCGGGGCCTGATCAACCCCAGCTGGGTCGCCCAGATGAGGGGTATGAAGATTAAAGACCTGAAATACCTAATGACCCTGGTTTCTTCACTGATGACGTGTCCAAGTAGCACCAGAAGGTGTATTAAACTCCTGGCCATGATTTTGCGCACAAGAGGTTACCCACGGAAAGCTGAATCTTTGAGGAGCAAAGACAGGTATAGGATCTCCAATTTTTTTTTTATTGAAATATTTATAAACAATGTTACTCAAAGAAAGATTGGAAGGGATTTACATACGTATTTCTTCATCGATAGTGCATAATTTCATGAAATGATTCACGGAATCTGAAAGAATTTCAATGTGTAATGGTCAAGGGTGCAAATCTAAGCTGAACATTCAGACAGCACTGCTGCAAGAACAGTCATTCATCAATAGCTGATATAACCACATGACCAAGAAATTACTTTGAAAAAAACTTTGTCAACCACGGCAATACAGTTACATTCACAAGTCAGACAGACTGTTGTTCAAATTTAATCTTGTAGTTTAGTCTGCAGAAGCATGTAAAACATCAAAATGAGGTTGACATTAATGATGAAATTACCAAACTAGTTGCCCATTGTTGGATCTAAAAAATTGCCATGGGCTTTTAAAAATGCCAAAATAACTGACAGAATCATCAATAATGACAATCTTTTTTAGACAGTCTTATTTTCTTTTTGTGAGAATAGTACCAGATTTATTGGACATTTCAGAACATGCAAAGCTTTTCACGCTTACATTCTGAGTCTGAGTCACTGTTACTTGTATGTTGGATGAAGTGTCACATGAACACTTTAATCCATGCACAGAAATCCGAACACTCCAGTGCTGCTCTTCTCTATCAGCACTTGAGACCAGTGAGGCTTCAATTAGTTCTTGATGAATGAGCCCATAAGATGCCACTCTCTCATTTCTCCTGTAGCCACATATCCCAGCAATCATAGAGAAATGAATTCTCCCTGTGGCAGGACCAAGACAGAAAAGTCCCAGAAATGTTGCTACCCCATCGAAATTCCTTTCTGATACCATAACATCTCACTAAGCACTGCACAGAATCAAATATCACAACCAGATGTATTGTGTGTCTCATCTTATTTTGGCCAAAAATTCAAAAACAAATGCACATCTTTTTTTTTTTTTAGAAATTCTTGGAGTAGGCGTATGGCGCACAACTCGAAATGCAATCGAGACTGATTCCAGATACAGGCTCAGGGTGCGTTCACACCTACCTTGTTTGGTGTGGAAGTTCAGACTTTTCAGTTTGGTCCAAAACAAAATAGCAGCTGTGAAAGCTGTCTCAGATCACGGTTTGGACCAAAATTCTGTTGAACCAAAAGAGGTGGTTTGGTTTGTTTGCGGTGTAAAAACACTTTTTGGATGGTTTGGATTTTCATACCCATAACAGGAGGTTTATAATAGAATAGAATAGCCTTCACTGTCACTGTAAGGGGGGTACAACAAAATTGGGGGTGCTCCCGCAGAGCTACTGTACACCACAAAAAAAGAAAAACAAGACATCTCATACACAACAAAAAATTGTTTAAATATGAAATATGTACTATATGAATGTAAAGATATGACTAAAGTAGAGTTTAAAAAGTGTCTGTAAACATTTAGGACAGTGACTGTGAAACACTGAGCAGGTTATCGTCGACACTTTCTTGTGACAGACAATGTGAACATTCCAGCTGTACACTTGACCGTACCTCCTCTTTAGACCAACATGCTCTGGGGACATTCATGAGCAGAAGTCAACTTGCTTTTTAATTTTGCACAAAATTTACAACTGTTTCTGGTGGAAACTACTGATTACACACTGTGCGACTTTTTGCGCCGGGTAGAAGAGTACCGGGTTTTTGATTATCGTAAGCTCAAAATTACTTTGATTAGAAGGTGTGTTTTGTTTAATTTAATAAAGTTACAGAAATTAAATTCAATAAAAGTTACAGAAAGGCCCATGGGAATCAACACAATTCAGTGAAATGGCTCCTACAGTGGCAAAGATACACACTGTACACGTGTGTGAGCAGAGTAAAGTGCAAACTCACCATCATCAAGGATGCTGACCACGACACCATGACCGGTAATGTTGTTGTTCCAAACAGGCATCACATTCAGGTCACTGCCACTGGCACTGTACTGGCCCTGTGCAAACTAAAAGCACACACATTACACACAGTTCACCATGTGAAGCACTCTCTTATAGTTCCACTCAGCTCCTTTTTATACTCGTCATTTACATTGGCTAAGCCTGCTGCTTTCCCTGTCCAGATTCCCTGTCCTTGGTTTGCTCATCCTCCCTATTTATCCAGTCTTGGAAATGGCAACAAATTGGCCTTGTTCAATGCAGTAGACAGATTTTTACAACAGTAATACAAAACATATTACATGTCCACTGCAACTACATGCTGGCTCATGAAGGTGCTGGTAATTTTGTCACTGCTTGTGTGATGGAAGCCAGCAGGAGGCGCTGTGCATGTGGTAGTCAATAGGCCTCACTCCCTCCACAGCCAAAGGATACTCTGGACACTCAGGCCAGAGCCGGGTTTCAGCCACTCTGGAGATTGGAGATTTAGGGATGGGGAGATTTAAGGTGTTGGGCTTGAGAACAGAGTATCCTCGGTTCAAATCCCAGCCTGACTGGAAAATCACTAAGAGCCCTTGGGCAAGATCTTTAATCCCCTAGTTGATCCCAGTGTGTAGTGAGTACCTTGTACGGCAGCAACCTGACACTGGGGTGAATCTGAGGCATCATTGTAAAGCACTATATAAATGCAGCCCATTTGTGAGTTAACATCCTGAAGGGAGTGAGTGGTAGGCATCACAAACACAACACAGAAAAGAGAAGAATAAGCCACTACACTTGAAATAATTTTCATCATAACAACTCTTAAAATGGATATAGCAAAGATTAACGATAATGGCTCTCACTGCGGTATTGTATCACTTCCTGTTCCGGAGCACAGCGGTGTTTTGCTGTATCTGTTAGCTGTTTAATCTGCGCAGTTAGATTGATCTAAATAACTACATAACGATTTGTTTCACAGTGTAATCTTCACGTGCCTTAACTAAAGCACTCCCTCTGCTGAATCACCTCTAAATTATTTTCACATTATTCACTTTGTGTGTTTTTAGGAATCCGCTAGATTAGCGCAGCTACTAGCTCTTAGCCAGTTTAGCATGGCAGCTTCTCCTGTCTCTCCCGCACTTTTCTGCTCTGGGTGTGAAATGTTTAGTTATTCCTCGGCCTCCTTTAGTAGTAACGGTACTTGTAATAAGTGTAGCTTATTCGTAGCTTTGGAGGCCAGGCTGGGCGAATTGGAGACTCGGCTCCGCACCGTGGAAAATTCTACAGCTAGCCAGGCCCCTGTAGTCGGTGCGGACCAAGGTAGCTTAGCCACCGTTAGCTGTCCCCCAGCAGATCCCGAGCAGCCGGGAAAGCAGGCCGACTGGGTGACTGTGAGGAGGAAGCGTAGTTCTAAACAGAAGCCCCATGTACACCGCCAACCCGTTCACATTTCTAACCGTTTTTCCCCACTCGACGACACACCCGCCGAGGATCAAACTCTGGTTATTGGCGACTCTGTTTTGAGAAATGTGAAGTTAGCGACACCAGCAACCATAGTCAATTGTCTTCCGGGGGCCAGAGCAGGCGACATTGAAGGAAATTTGAAACTGCTGGCTAAGGCTAAGCGTAAATTTGGTAAGATTGTAATTCACGTCGGCAGTAATGACACCCGGTTACGCCAATCGGAGGTCACTAAAATTAACATTGAATCGGTGTGTAACTTTGCAAAAACAATGTGGGACTCTGTAGTTTTCTCTGGGCCCCTCCCCAATCGGACCGGGAGTGACATGTTTAGCCGCATGTTCTCCTTGAATTGCTGGCTGTCTGAGTGGTGTCCAAAAAATGAGGTGGGCTTCATAGATAATTGGCAAAGCTTCTGGGGAAAACCTGGTCTTGTTAGGAGAGACGGCATCCATCCCACTTTGGATGGAGCAGCTCTCATTTCTAGAAATCTGGCCAATTTTCTTAAATCCTCCAAACCGTGACTATCCAGGGTTGGGACCAGGAAGCAGAGTTGTAGTCTTACAATCCTCTCTGCAGCTTCTCTCCCCTGCCATCCCCTCATTACCCCATCCCCGTAGAGACGGTGCCTGCTCCCAGACCACCAACAACCAGTAAAAATCTATTTAAGCATAAAAATTCAAAAAGAAAAAATAATATAGCACCTTCAACTGCACCACAGACTAAAACAGTTAAATGTGGTCTATTAAACATTAGGTCTCTCTCTTCTAAGTCCCTGTTAGTAAATGATATAATAATTGATCAACATATTGATTTATTCTGCCTTACAGAAACCTGGTTACAGCAGGATGAATATGTTAGTTTAAATGAGTCAACACCCCCGAGTCACACTAATTGTCAGAATGCTGGTAGCACGGGCCGAGGCGGAGGATTAGCAGCAATCTTCCATTCCAGCTTATTAATTAATCAAAAACCCAGACAGAGCTTTAATTCATTTGAAAGCTTAACTCTTAGTCTTGTCCATCCAAATTGGAAGTCCCAAAAACCAGTTTTATTTGTTGTTATCTGTCGTCCACCTGGTCGTTACTGTGAGTTTCTCTGTGAATTTTCAGACCTTTTGTCTGACTTAGTGCTTAGCTCAGATAAGATAATTATAGTGGGCAATTTTAACATCCACACAGATGCTGAGAATGACAGCCTCAACACTGCATTTAATCTATTATTAGAATCAATTGGCTTTGCTCAAAATGTAAATGAGTCCACCCACCACTTTAACCATACTTTAGATCTTGTTCTGACTTATGGTATGGAAATTGAAGACTTAACAGTATTCCCTGAAAATCCCTTTTTGTCTGATCATTTCTTAATAACATTTACATTTACTTTAATGGACTACCCAGCAGTGGGGAATAAGTTTCATTACACTAGAAGTCTTTCGGAAAGCGTTGTAACTAGGTTTAAGGATATGATTCCTTCTTTGTTATGTTCTCCAATGCCATATACCAACACAGTGCAGAGTAGCTATGTAAACTCTGTGAGTGAGATAGATTATCTCATCAATAGTTTTACATCCTCATTGAGCACAACTTTGGATGCTGTAGCTCCTCTGAAAAAGAGAGCCTTAAATCAGAAGTGCCTGACTCCGTGGTATAACTCACAAACTCGCAGCTTAAAGCAGATAACCCGTAAGTTGGAGAGGAAATGGCGTCTCACTAATTTAGAAGATCTTCATTTAGCCTGGAAAAAGAGTCTGTTGCTCTATAAAACAACCCTCCATAAAGCTAGGACATCTTACTACTCATCACTAATTGAAGAAAAAAAAAACAACTCCAGGTTTCTTTTCAGCACTGTAGCCAGGCTGACAAAGAGTCAGAGCCCTATTGAGCCAAGTATTCCTTTAACTTTAACTAGTAATGACTTCATGACTTTCTTTGCTAATAAAATTTTAACTAAGAGAAAAAAATTACTCCTAACCATCCCAAAGACATATCGTTATCGTTGGCTGCTTTCAGTAATGCTGGTATTTGGTTAAACTCTTTCTCTCCGATTGTTCTGTCTGAGTTATTTTCATTAGTTACTTCCTCCAAAACATCAACATGTCTATTAGACCCCATTCCTACCAGGCTGCTCAAGGAAGCCCTACCGTTAATTAATGCTTCGATCTTAAATATGATCAATCTATCTTTATTAGTTGGCTATGTACCACAGGCTTTTAAGGTGGCAGTAATTAAACCATTACGTAAAAAGCCATCACTTGACCCAGCTATCTCAGCTAATTATAGGCCAATCTCCAACCTTCCTTTTCTCTCAAAAATTCTTGAAAGGGTAGTTGTAAAATAGCTAACTGATCATCTGCAGAGGAATGGTCTATTTGAAGAGTTTCAGTCAGGGTTTATAATTCATCATAGTACAGAAACAGCATTAGTGAAGGTTACAAATGATCTTCTTATGGCCTCAGACAGTGGACTCATCTCTGTGCTTGTCCTGTTAGACCTCAGTGCTGCTTTTGATACTGTTGACCATAAAATTTTATTACAGAGATTAGAGCAGCGGTGTCCAAACTACTCCAGAAAGGGCCGAGTGGGTGCAGGTTTTCTTTGCAGCCACTGACTCCAGCAGGTGATTTCACTGATGAACTCATTCCACCTGCTCAAAGTGATGTTAATCAGTGAAATCACCTGCTGGAGTCAGTGGCTGCAAAGAAAACCTGCACCCTCTAGGCCCTTTCTGGAATAGTTTGGACACCACTGGATTAGAGCATGCCATAGGTATTAAAGGCACTGCGCTGCAGTGGTTTGAATCATATTTATCTAATAGATTACAATTTGTTCATGTAAATGGGGAATCTTCTTCACAGTCGAAGGTTAATTATGGAGTTCCACAAGGTTCTGTGCTAGGACCAATTTTATTCACTTTATACATGCTTCCCTTAGGCAGTATTATTAGAAAGCATTGCTTAAATTTTCATTGTTACGCAGATGATACCCAGCTTTATCTATCCATGAAGCCAGAGGACACACACCAATTAGTTAAACTGCAGGAATGTCTTTCAGACATAAAGACATGGATGACCTCTAATTTCCTGCTTTTAAATTCAGATAAACTGAAGTTATTGTACTTGGCCCCACAAATCTTAGAAACATGGTGTCTAACCAGATCCTTACTCTGGATGGCATTACCCTGACCTCTAGTAATACTGTGAGAAATCTTGGAGTCATTTTTGATCAGGATATGTCATTCAAAGCGCATATTAAACAAATATGTAGGACTGCTTTTTTGCATTTGCGCAATATCTCTAAAATTAGAAAGGTCTTGTCTCAGAGTGATGCTGAAAAACTAATTCATGCATTTATTTCCTCTAGGCTGGACTATTGTAATTCATTATTATCAGGTTGTCCTAAAAGTTCCCTGAAAAGCCTTCAGTTAATTCAAAATGCTGCAGCTAGAGTACTGACGGGGACTAGAAGGAGAGAGCATATCTCACCCATATTGGCCTCTCTTAATTGGCTTCCTGTTAATTCCAGAATAGAATTTAAAATTCTTCTTCTTACTTATAAGGTTTTGAATAATCAGGTCCCATCTTATCTTAGGGACCTCATAGTACCATATCACCCCAATAGAACGCTTCGCTCTCAGACTGCAGGCTTACTTGTAGTTCCTAGATTTTTTCAGAAACTGTTAGAGACAGGCAGCTGGAAACCATTCAAAAAATTTATCTGGCTTTCGGTGAAAATTTTACGGGCTTCACAGAGAATAAGGAGTGTTACTACAACTTTAAGGACGGCCCACAATGGTGCACGGCGCGCCGCGCTCCGAGCCGCCATCGAGAGGCAGAAACCACCACATCATTTCTAAACGGATCGCTGTGTGGAGCTGGGACCGTCGTGTGCAATTTCTCTGGTTATCACAAGAGCTGGACATCAGCCATTTTCCGGCAGATTTCACTTTTAACAAGAGATTTTGTCATGGAAAGCCGCGCGGAGGCTTCGCGCGTCACGACCGATTCCCTGATGGAGCAAGACAAAGGAACACCTCCGTTTTGGAGTGTTAGAGGACAAGTTGGGACATGCCCAGCTCTCCACAATTTCTCTTATACTCAATCGACTGGTAAGCACTGAAAGCCGAGATAGACTTGTCCCAACTTGTCCTCTAACACTCCAAAATGGAGGTGTTCTTTGTCTCGCTCCATCAGCGAATCGGTCGTGACGCGCGAAGCATACCATACAGCGATACGTTTAGAAATGAAATGGTCATTTCTGCCTCTCGATCGCGGCTAGGAGCGCGGCGTGCCGTGCGCCATTGTGGGCCATCTTTAATGTGGTAGTAACACTCCTTAATCTCTGTGAAGCCCATAAACTTTTCACCGAAATCCAAATGAATTTTTTGAATGGTTTCCAGCTGCCTGTCTCTAAAAAAAACTTACGCATGCGTACAAAGGTTCAAGCTTGGCTGACGTAAAAACATATGAATCAAATCCATATATTTTTTGCATAAATTAAAAAGGTCGGATACTTTTCTAACAGACCTCGTATTTCCTCAAAAACTGACCAGGTGGAAAACCTACTTACTAACTCAAATCTGGACTTTGTCTATCAGAGGACTGGTTAACAAAGACCTCACCACTTGCAGCCTTTTGTATTCCAGGCTATAGCATATTTAGAAGGGACAGGACCATTGGAAAAGGCGGTGGACTATTATTCTACGTTAAAGACAAGATACAATGCAAACAGATAAATGTAGTCGAGATTGAATGTATTGCCAAAGCCCCCTGGGGTCGACGCCGTCGCAAACGACGGCTAAGACCAAGCTTTACTAAATTATAAATAACTTTTGAATGATATGAGATGGAAACTTACTTTTTTCTTTTGCTGAAAAGTTAACTCTGCGGACTTTCCTGGCAATCACACGTGATTCAAATCCATATGGTTTTGAAAAAAATAATAAGGTCGGATACTTTTCTAACAGACCTCGTGTATATATATATATATATATATATATATATATATATATATATATATATATATATATATATATATATATATATATATATATATATATATATATATATATAACTTCTAATGATGTTTGTGTTGATTATTCAAACAATATTCAAACAAGATGCTTTGCATATAATCATTCCATTTTATTGATATGTGCTCCTTGCAACTGATGTGTGTAAGTGAATCTTTTTTCATTATCAAAATGTTGATGTTGAAATACTCTGTTTTAACCAAATGGAGCATTTAAGTGTCTATTAATACTGTGTGTCCATTTGAGTGTATGAGAACAAATAACATACCACAATAGTTAATGTGTTTAAATAGTTGATCATTTGAGTCTGCTCTGTGAACATATGAAATTTCTATGAAGTTACACACCCTAAATGGGTGGAGTTTGGTGACATCAGTCCCCTTTAAAAGTTAGAACAGAGTCTCTCTGCTTCTCTCTAACTCTTCTCCTTGCTCCTTCTTACCTCTCTCTTAAACGCTTAATTTTTATTTTTGTGCCAAGGCCCCATTGCTAAGCTAAGCTAAGCTACCACATGGCATTCATTCATTCATCCTTTATTTTTGACAAACTTAAAGTTTAACCTGATGCTTTAAGGTGTGTCACGTCTTTTGAATTTTTAAGAGAACTTCCAAACTGAGCTTTTCAAATAGCGAATTTACACAAAAGCGACCCTCCATTTCTGTTGGCTATATTGTTTTTTTTTTTTCAATGCTTTTAAAGTTTTAACCTTTTTCTAAATTCACAAAGATTGTTAATCTGGCTCCAACAAACTTTTGAAAAGCTACCAGAAACCATTTTCAACAATCACCTTCCACCTCTGAGGTCCAGCCAGCTGATGACAAACTGCAAGCAGCCACCCAGTAGGTATTACCAGCTGACATGAGCCGTTGGGATCGCCGGGGAAACCGCTGAGTTAACCCCTGACCCAAGTGAGCACGCTGCAGAACCTACATCAATGACGGACGGACAGGCCATCTAAACCATCTTTTCAATGGACCAGCTAAGTGACCCAGTTAAAGGTTCCAGAAAAAGGGTTTCAGATCAGATTTAGTTAGTTAGTTAGTTATGCTGCTATAGACGTAGATTGCTGGGGGGTTCCCATGATGCACTGTTTCTTTCTCTTTTTGCTCTGTATGCACCACTCTGCATTTAATCATTAGTGATCGATCTCTGCTCCCCTCCACAGCATGTCTTTTTCCTGGTTCTCTCCCTCAGCCCCAACCAGTCCCAGCAGAAGACTGCCCCTCCCTGAGCCTGGTTCTGCTGGAGGTTTCTTCCTGTTAAAAGGGAGTTTTTCCTTCCCACTGTAGCCAAGTGCTTGCTCACAGGGGGTCGTTTTGACCGTTGGGGTTTTACATAATTATTGTATGGCCTTGCCTTACAATATAAAGCGCCTTGGGGCAACTGTTTGTTGTGATTTGGCGCTATATAAAAAAATTGATTGATTGATTGTTTTGCGTGCAATCAATGGCTCCTATTACTCTTGGGAAACCTAGGAGAAATTGTTATTGATAAGCCCCACTTCACCTAATTAATGGACATGCATTAGACCAGTGGTGCTCACGTTCGGTCCTCAAGAGCTACCGTCCTGACACTCTTAGTTGTCTCCCTGCTCCAACACACCTGAATCCAATGAAAGACTCATTAAAAGCCTCCTAACGAGTCTTTCATTGGATTCAGGTGTGTTGGAGCAGGGAGACAACTAAGAGTGTCAGGAAGGTAGCTCTCGAGGACCGAACTTGAGCACCCCTGCATTAGACCTATTTTGATATTAGTAATTACCGGATTGCATAAAACCCTTCTTTGATTTGCACTGCGGATAAATGGCCAGGGAAAACGACAAATGCATCCAGCAGTTTAGATAGAGCAAGTACTACCTTGCGAATCATATGACATACAGTATTCTTGCTCAGATGTTCAGCATCACCGATGGAATACATTAATTGTCCACTGGCAAAATATCTAAGCGCAAGGCACATTATCTGCTCGATCATCAGGGCATTGCTACGATGGGTGATGTTACAGACGTCTGGCCCGATCAGCTGACAAAGATAACAAATTCCCTGGGCTGAGAATCTATATCTTTCAAGGAGAATATCGTCCGGGTATGTCAGCGGATTCTGGCGGTCTTTAAAAACCCTCGCCCTGCGAAGACAGCCCCTCACAATTTGTGCCCCAATATCAAACGGATCATCCAGGTAGGTCGGCATTGTCTTCGGAGTGATTGAAGGTGGATGGGCGGTACTTATAAAGAGAGTGGTTAAGCGAAAACCTCAAGCTAACCTAGAACATAACCTGCTCGGAGCAGGTTTGGCGCACAGCATAAATTGCCATGGCAGCATACCTCGATCAAAACCTATCCACCTTTTGTAGTACGGGTTAACTGGGAAGTTACTCCACACGTCATCAACTTACTCCTGAAGTTACCCTGATAAGCCAGTAACCCCGCTTCGTAGTACAGGCACCAGGACTTGTGGACAAGGCTTTCGACTTGGTCAGTCGAAGTGGACTCTTCAGGCTTCTGCAGGAGATCGGTTGTCCCCCAAAACTGCTCACAGTGGTCTCAAAGTCAAAGTCTTAGTCGGCTTTATTGTCAATTCCTCACATGTACTAGACATACAAGGAATCGAAATGTCATTTCTCATCTTCCCTCAGTGATGACAGGACAAGACATTTCGACAATAAGGACAGTAAAGTGCACAAGTACTTACAATGTAGTGTCTGAGGTAGTAGTAAAAGTGAGTGCAGTAGTGCAAACCATTCAGTATTTTTAGCTATTATTATCATACTTTTAAAATAAAAGAATTACAACAGTATCCTTATATATATATATATATATATATATATATATATATATATATATATATATATATATATATATATATATATATATATATATATTAGCTTCTTGAAAGCCTGGGTGGAGCTGGGGGGAGAGAGTTCAATAATCCCACGGCCTGGTGGATGAAGCTCTTTGTGAGTCTGGTTGTGTGGGACCGGAGACTCCTGTTCCTCTTCCCGGAGGGCAGAGTGCTGAACAGGTTGTGTGCGGGATGGCTTGCTTTGCCCACAATTGTGGTTGCTTTACGGGTGAGGTGGGTGGTGTATATGTTTTGCAGAGAGGGGAGTGAGGCACCAATGATCCTTCCAGCTGCATTCACTGTGCGCTGCAGGGCTTCCTGTTGTAGTCAGTGCAGCCGCCCCACACAGGGCGGAAGCTGGGTTCAAATCCTGGGTTCAAATCCCCACCTGACTGGAAAATCAATAAGGGCCCTTGGGCAAGGCCTTTAATCCCCTATTGCTCCCGGTGTGTAGTGAGCGCTTTGTATGGCAGCACCCTGACATCGGGGTGAATGTGAGGCATAATTGTAAAGCACTTTGAGCGTCTGACGCAGATGGAAAAGCGCTTTATAAATGCAGTCCATTTACCATTTACCATTTACACAGTGATGCAGCTGGAGAGGATGCTCTCAATGGTGCCACGGTAGAAAGTGCTCATGATGGTTGGTGGAGCACTTGCCCGCTTGAGTTTGCACAGGACGTAGAGACGCCACTGTGCCTTCTTTGTCAGTGATGCAGTGTTGGTGGTCCAGGACAGGTCCTCACTGATGTGCACCCCCAGGAATTTGGTGCTGCTCACTCTCTCCACAGCAGCATCCTTGATGGTCAGTGGCAGGTGTTGGGTGTGACCTTTCCGGAAGTCAACAATCTCCTTGGTCTTGCTGACATTCAGCAGGAGGTTGTTGTTTCTGCACCACGTGGTCAGAAGGTTGACCTCTATCCTGTAGTGAGTCTCATCGCCCTTGGTGATGAGCCCCACCAGAGTTGTGTCATCTGCAATCTTCACTGTGGTTTGTGCTGTGGGTTGTTGTGCAGTCATGTGTCAGTAATGTGAAGAGCAGTGGACTGAGCACGCAGCCTTGGGGAGCCCCTGTGTTCAATACAATGCTGCTCGAGGTGTTGTTGCCAACACGGACTGCTTGTGGTCTCTGGGTGAAGAAGTCCAACAGCCAGTTCAAAGGGAGGTGCTGAGCCCCAGTTTGTCCAGTTTGCAGATCAGCTGTTGAAGTGTTATGGTGTTGAACACTGAACTGAAGTCTATGAACAGCATTCTCACATATGAGTCCTTCTTGTCCAGATGGGCTGAGCAGATTGCATCCTCTGTAGATCGCTTGGCTCTGTATGCGAACTGGAAGGGGTCTAGGGTGGGGGGGGAGGATGGATTTGATATGTGATATGACTAGCTGTTTGAAGCACTTCATGATGATGGGTGTCAGTGCCACCGGATGGTCGTCATTGAAGCAGGATGGAGCTGATTTTTTTGGCACAGGTATGATGGTGGCAGTTTTGAAGCATGATGGGACAATGGCTTGCTTCGGGGAAGTGTTAAAGACATCTGTGAAGACATCCTTAAGCTCCTCTGCGCAGTCCTTCAGCACGCGACCAGGGATGTTGTCCGGACCTGTTGCTTTGCAGGTGTTGATGGCCACCAGTGTCGTCTTCACGCTGGCGACAGAGAGGCACAGGGTCTCTCTTTCTTCCATGAAAACATGCACAGTAAAATTTGCATTACCCAGTTTACACAGGGCTGTGTCCGTGTGCTGACGCTCTTCGGAATCTTCTTCTCCATGCTCCTTCAGTACGCCTTGAAGGATTGCAGTGAGGGAGTGTACATTCACACCAGGGCCAACGACAAGCTCTTCAACATCACCTGACTTGACATCACACTTTAGAGATGGTCTGCAGCAACTTATTAGTCGCCTCTCTCATGCCTGCAAGGAGTTCGGACTGACCATCAGTCTGAAGAAGACAAATGCCATGGTGCAGGGCACAGTTACTCCCCCTAACACTGACATTGATAGGTACAGCCTGGAAGTCGTGGAGCACTTCACATACCTTGGGTCAACCATCTCGAATTCGCTCTCCATTGATGCAGAGATGAACAGCAGGATTGTGAATACACCAGCAGTTATGGCAAGACAGCACGGTCTCACTTTTTTTTTTTGTGTTCCCATGATGAAATGAGTCAAATTTTCTTGACGGAGCTTTTTTAAACTCACTATTCCTAACCCTACTACCACCCCCAACCCTAACCTTAACCATAACCTAATCTTACTTTCCCCTCACTCTAACCATAACTACCTCCGACGCCCCCCGCCCCCCCCCGCTTCACTTTTAATTTCATGCAGCCATCACGGAATGAATGAGAATGAATTTGTGCTGCTTTTATGAAAATGCGGCGCTTTTTGTCACAATATCATAAACCAATAGATTAATGTATATTTCGTGCTGCTGAAGCACGACTTGCCATGAGACCAGGTTGGGCAAGACTAAGCCACAGAGTATGGAACAACTCCAGCCTCACTGAGAAGACAAAACTGCGTGTCTACCAGATCTGCGTGCTCAGCACACTCCTATATTAGCGAGGCATGGACCACCTATGTCAGACATGAGAAAAAGCTCAACAGCTACCATCCGAGGTGCCTTCAACAAATTCTGCACATTGGATGGCATGACAAGGTGCCCAACACAGAGGTCTTGAGCAGCACGTTCATCATTCTTGGCAAAAGGTGCCTTTGTTGGCTCAACCACATCAGGAGAATGGATCTGGGCCACATTCCTAAACATCTACTGTACGGTGAGGTGGCAGAGGGCACTCATTTGGCTGGTTGACTACGCCTGCACTTCAAGGATGTCTGCAAGAAGGACATGAAAATTTGCAGCATCAATGTCAACATGTTTGAGCAGTGTGTAGAGGACCGTGCAGCCTGGCATCTTACTGTCAGAACAGGTGTACAGAGGGAGAGGAACCAAGGTCCTGCTGAGCGACAAGTGAGGAGGGTGTGACAGCGGCAGCTTCAGCAGGCATCACAGTTCATGTGCAACAAATGCAGCAGAGATTATCACTCACACATTAAACTGATAAGTCCAATGCGTGGGCGATGTTGAAGTCACCTTAGTATTTCTTCTGTTTTTGTTGCTTAATGCTGACAAATGATACTGTATTTGTTGTCTTTTGGTGCGGCTCCATCCAGAGATCGGAGTGGGTGTCTTCTTCTGCAGGCCTTTAGGTGGAAACCTCCATACATTGGGCCTCATGTATCAACGTTGCGTACAACGATATTTGAGCGTATATGGGGTGTACGCCAAAACGGCTGCGCAACTTGGCATTTATCAATGTGGTCGTTGGCATATGCTGCGCTGAAAGTATACACCAGGTCGAGAGGTGGCGTAAATTATACACCAAAATGAACCAGCGCTGGAATCCACATAAAAATGAAGATGATCAACATGATAAACAGTGCCATTATACAAATCAATGCATATGTTACATAAATAACACTTTCCTGATTATACTACATAATAATCAATACAAATCCCGCCTTTGCGGGATTGTTATGGAGCACAATCCGTGGCTACAGCGCTGACTGCAAAGAAAGCGCTGCTCGCCTTTTTCTCCAGACTTCGAGCCTGGAGCCAGAGCAGCGCTGAGCTTAACTTCATGTGGTGTGATCGTTTTAGACTATGAAATTGATAATTACAACTGTAGTGTTGTCATTCCCTTAATTCGCTCGCTGCAACCAGGTTTTGTCATCTCCATTCGTTTGTTACAATAAAATAAAGAAATACATTTTAAAAATAAAGAAATCTGAAAAATTAGGTGTGTCTTATTAATTGAGCGAGCAAATATCCACATGTCAAGAATTATTGACATGTGAAAAGAGAATACAGTGGTCCCTCGCTATAACGCCGTTCACCTGTCGTGGCCTCGTCGTTATAGTGAAAGTAGTCCAATTTTGCATGCCTTTTTTTTTTTTACAATGTTCTGTGTTCTGCGTATCTGTTCATAAGAATCTTCTCACCCAGAAGAAAAAAGAGCACCAACAACTACTCATAACTGTGTTTGTCACACGGAAACAAACACCTGCAGCCAGGTGTGAGTGGAAAAAGGCGCAGCGTCAGGACGCAGAGGCCCGATCTGTGAAATACTGGTCAGTCACTATTAATAATTTCTTATGTGTCCAACCTCGTTCATTGATTGTTAAAATTAATTTGTTAGTTCTAAATGCCATCATAATTATTTATAGGAAAACGTTCTATTTTTATTTCTTAAACAAATGTTTGGGCCTGAAAACAGTTTGGTCTTATTTTTCTACTAAGGTTTGAACTTTGAGAGTGTTTACACACGAGAGAAAAGTGAGAAAATGTTCATGCCTGATTGAGAAAAGTGTATAAAGTGGTTTTACAGGGGTTTTACAGCTTTGAAACAAAAATAACGCTGACTACGTCGCGGTTTCGCGTATTACGGGCTATTTTTAGAATGTAACTCCTGCGATAAATGAGGGACCACTGTAACACTTTTTTGATTATACTACAAAACGATACGACGGCCGCTTTTGACACTCTATTGGCACGTGTCGTGATTGGTGAAGTTCTTTTTCTTTGCCCTCTTCCTGGCTTCCATGTCGTAAAATGAGGGTGTGTCTGAAGCGGAGTCTGAATATTTATGGGCTTGTTTATTATAATTACAATTGTTTTCACCCGCTGCATTTATCAAGGTCGTGTCAGGCGTACGCCAGAAATGGGCAGGTGCGCACTGCTTGATACATGTCACGGCAACTTTGGTGTACTTCAAATTTACACCGTAAATTTACGCCAGAAGTGTGCAACTTTGATACATGAGGCCCATTGTGAGGACTTTTGGTGTCTTGATGTCAGTGGCACCTATCTCCTCTTGTGGCCAACATATTATCCCAGCTGGGTATCTGAAGACTAGTAGGGTGTATGTATTGATGGCTCGGATCTTATTCCTACCACTGAACTGGCTTTTCAGCACCTGTCTTACTTTCTGGAGGATTTTGGCCGTGGCTGATCTTGCGTCTACATCATGGTTCCCATTGGCTTGTGGGATTACCAGGCACTTGTAGCTGTCTTGTATGGCCCCATCCTGCCTTCTGGCAACTCCATCCCCTCAAGCCGGATCACCGTCCCTCTCTTTGCCACCATTCGGCCACACTTATCCAGTCCGAATGACATCCGATATCCTCAGTGTAGATCCTGGTGAGGTGGATCAGTGAGTCACTGTCTCGCTCACTCAGCATACAGCTTGATGTCATCCATATACAGGAGGTGGCTACTGGTTACTCCGTACCTGAATCGATATCCAGAGCCGCTCTTTGTGATGAGTTGGCTGAGGGGGTTGAGGCCTGTGCTGCTCCACAGCCTGTCCAGTGGATTTTTATTTTATTTTAGCACCGTTGTCGTGCGTTACCTGTGCTGCTCCACAGCCTGTCCAGTGGATTTTTATTTTATTTTAGCACCGTTGTCGTGTGTTACCTGTGCTGCTCCACAGCCTGTCCATTGGATTTTTATTTTATTTTAGCACCGTTGTCGTGTGTTACCTGTGCTGCTCCACAGCCTGTCCAGTGGATTTTTATTTTATTTTAGCACCGTTGTCGTGTGTTACCTGTGCTGCTCCACAGCCTGTCCAGTGGATTTTTATTTTATTTTTTAGCACTGTTGTCGTGTGTTACCTGTGCTGCTCCACAGCCTGTTCAGTGGATTTTTATTTTATTTTAGCACCGTTGTCGTGCGTTACCTGTGCTGCTCCACAGCCTGTTCAGTGGATTTTTATTTTATTTTAGCACTGTTGTCGTGCGTTACCTGTGCTGCTCCACAGCCTGTCCAGTGGATTTTTATTTTATTTTTTAGCACTGTTGTCGTGTGTTACCTGTGCTGCTCCACAGCCTGTCCAGTGGATTTTTATTTTATTTTAGCACCGTTGTCGTGTGTTACCTGTGCTGCTCCACAGCCTGTCTAGTGGATTTTTATTTTATTTTTTACCACCGTTGTCGTGCGTTACCTGTGCTGCTCCACAGCCTGTCCAGTGGATTTTTATTTTATTTTTTACCACCGTTGTCGTGCGTTCGCTGTTGCCGTGCGTTACTTGTGCTGCTTCGTGGCCTGTCTGGTGCCTTAACTAAAGCACTCCTTCTGCTGAATCACCTCTAAATTATTTACACATTATTCACTTTGCGTGTTTTTAGGAATCCACTAGGTTGCGTAGCTACTAGCTTTTAGCCGATTTAGCATGGCGGCTTCTCCTGTCTCTCCCGCACTTTTCTGCTCTGGTTGTGAAATGTTTAGTTATTCCTCGGCCTCCTTTAGCAGTAATGGTACTTGTAATAAGTGCAGCTTATTCGTAGCTTTGGAGGCCAGGCTGGGCGAATTGGAGACTCAGCTAGCCAGGCCCCTGTAGTCGGTGCGGACCAAGGTAGCTTAGCCACCGTTAGTTCCCCCCTGGCGGATCCCGGGCAGTCGGGAAAGCAGGCTGACTGGGTGACTGTGAGGAGGAAGCGTAGCCCTAAACAGAAGCCCCGTGTACACCGTCAACCCGTTCACATCTCTAACCGTTTTTCCCCATTCGACGATACACCCGCCGAGGATCAAACTCTGGTTATTGGCGACTCTGTTTTGAGAAATGTGAAGTTAGCGACACCAGCAACCATTGTCAATTGTCTTCCGGGGGCCAGAGCAGGCGACATTGAAGGAAATTTGAAATTGCTGGCTAAGGCTAAGCGTAAATTTGGTAAGATTGTAATTCACGTCGGCAGTAATGACACTCGGTTACGCCAATCGGAGGTCACTAAAATTAACATTAAATCGGTGTGTAACTTTGCAAAAACAATGTCGGACTCTGTAGTTTTCTCTGGGCCCCTCCCCAATCAGACCGGGAGTGACATGTTTAGCCGCATGTTCTCCTTGAATTGCTGGCTGTCTGAGTGGTGTCCAAAAAATGAGGTGGGCTTCATAGATAATTGGCAAAGCTTCTGGGGAAAACCTGGTCTTGTTAGGAGAGATGGCATCCATCCCACTTTAGATGGAGCAGCTCTCATTTCTAGAAATCTGGCCAATTTTCTTGGATCCTCCAAACTGTGACTGTCCAGCGTTGGGACCAGGAGGCAGAGCTGTGGTCTTATACACCTCTCTGCAGCTTCTCTCCCCCTGCCATCCCCTCATTACCCCATCCCTGTAGAGACGGTGCCTGCTCCCAGACCACCAATAACCAGCAAAAATCTATTTAAGCAAAAAAATTCAAAAAGAAAAAATAATATAGCACCTTCAACTGCACCACAGACTAAAACAGTTAAATGTGGTCTATTAAACATTAGGTCTCTCTCTTCTAAGTCCCTGTTGGTAAATTATATAATAATTGATCAACGTATTGATTTATTCTGCCTAACAGAAACCTGGTTACAGCAGGATGAATATGTTAGTTTAAATGAGTCAACACCCCCGAGTCACACTAACTGTCAGAATGCTCGTAGTACGGGCCGGGGCGGAGGATTAGCAGCAATCTTCCATTCCAGCTTATTAATTAATCAAAAACCTAGACAGAGCTTTAATTCATTTGAAAGCTTGTCTCTTAGTCTTTTCCATCCAAATTGGAAGTCCCAAAAACCAGTTTTATTTGTTATTATCTATCGTCCACCTGGTCGTTACTGTGAGTTTCTCTGTGAATTTTCAGACCTTCTGTCTGACTTAGTGCTTAGCTCAGATAAGATACTTATAGTGGGCGATTTTAACATCCACACAGATGCTGAGAATGACAGCCTCAACACTGCATTTAATCTATTATTAGACTCTATTGGCTTTGCTCAAGTCTGAGTTATTTTCATTAGTTACTTCATCCAAACCATCAACATGTTTATTAGACCCCATTCCTGCCAGGCTGCTCAAGGAAGTCCTACCATTATTTAATGCTTCAATCTTAAATATGATCAACTTATCTTTGTTAGTTGGCTATGTACCACAGGCTTTTAAGGTGGCAGTAATTAAACCATTACTTAAAAAGCCATCACTTGACCCAGCTATTTTAGCTAATTATAGGCCAATCTCCAACCTTCCTTTTCTCTCAAAGATTCTTGAGAGGGTAGTTGTAAAACAGCTAACTGATCACCTGCAGAGGAATGGTCTATTTGAAGAGGTTCAGTCAGGTTTTAGAATTCATCATAGTACAGAAACAGCATTAGTGAAGGTTACAAATTATCTTCTTATGGCTTCGGACAGTGGACTTATCTCTGTGCTTGTTCTGTTGGACCTCAGTGCTGCTTTTGATACTGTTGACCATAAAATTTTATTACAGAGATTAGAGTATGTCATAGGTATTAAAGGCACTGCGCTGCGGTGGTTTGAATCATATTTGTCTAATAGATTACAGTTTGTTCATGTAAATGGGGAATCTTCTTCACAGACTAAAGTTAATTATGGAGTTCCACAAGGTTCTGTGCTAGGACCAATTTTATTCACTTTATACATGCTTCCCTTAGGCAGTATTATTAGACGGTATTGCTTAAATTTTCATTGTTACGCAGATGATACCCAGCTTTATCTATCCATGAAGCCAGAGGACACACACCAATTAGCTAAACTGCAGGATTGTCTTACAGACATAAAGACATGGATGACCTCTAATTTCCTGCTTTTAAACTCAGATAAAACTGAAGTTATTGTACTTGGCCCCACAAATCTTAGAAGCATGGTGTCTAACCAGATCTTTACTCTGGATGGCATTTCCCTGACCTCTAGTAATACTGTGAGAAATCTTGGAGTCATTTTTGATCAGGATATGTCATTCAAAGCGCATATTAAACAAATATGTAGGACTGCCTTTTTGCATTTACGCAATATCTCCAAAATCAGAAAGGTCTTGTCTCAGAGTGATGCTGAAAAACTAATTCATGCATTTATTTCCTCTAGGCTGGACTATTGTAATTCTTTATTATCAGGTTGTCCTAAAAATTCCCTAAAAAGCCTTCAGTTAATTCAAAATGCTGCAGCTAGAGTACTGACGGGGACTAGCAGGAGAGAGCATATCTCACCCGTGTTGGCCTCTCTTCATTGGCTTCCTGTTAATTCTAGAATAGAATTTAAAATTCTTCTTCTTACTTATAAGGTTTTGAATAATCAGGTCCCATCTTATCTTAGGGACCTCGTAATACCATATCACCCCAATAGAGCGCTTCGCTCTCAGACTGCAGGCTTACTTGTAGTTCCTAGGGTTTGTAAGAGTAGAATGGGAGGCAGAGCCTTTAGCTTTCAGGCTCCTCTCCTGTGGAACCAGCTCCCAATTCAGATCAGGGAGACAGATACCCTCTCTACTTTTAAGATTAGGCTTAAAACTTTCCTTTTCGCTAAGGCTTATAGTTAGGGCTGGATCAGGTGACCCTGGACTATCCCTTGGTTATGCTGCTTTAGACGTAGACTGTGGGGGGGTTCCCATGATGCACTGTTTCTTTCTCTTTTTGCTCTGTATGCATCACTCCGCATTTAATCATTGGTGATCGATCTCTGCCCCCCTCCACAGCATGTCTTTTTCCTGGTTCTTTCCCTCAGCCCCAACCAGTCAATCAATCAATCAATCAATTTTTTTTATATAGCGCCAAATCACAACAAACAGTTGCCCCAAGGCGCTTTATATTGTAAGGCAAGGCCATACAATAATTATGTAAAACCCCAACGGTCAAAATGACCCCCTGTGAGCAAGCACTTGGCTACAGTGGGAAGGAAAAACTCCCTTTTAACAGGAAGAAACCTCCAGCAGAACCAGTCCCAGCAGAGGACTGCCCCTCCCTGAGCCTGGTTCTGCTGGAGGTTTCTTCCTGTTAAAAGGGAGTTTTTCCTTCCCACTGTAGCCAAGTGCTTGCTCACAGGGGGTCGTTTTGACCGTTGGGGTTTTTCATAATTGTTGTGTGGCCTTGCCTTACAATGTAAAGCGCCTTGGGGCGACTGTTTGTTGTGATTTGGCGCTATATAAAAAAAAGAGTTGAGTTGAGTTGAACAGCAGTGGGGACAGTGCAGCACCTTGGTGTTCTGCACTTGACAGTCACTTGTTTGATTTCCTTGGAGTTGGCCTCCAGTGATGTGTTCCACAGTCCCACTGAGTTCCTGATAAGGTTATGAGTGCAGTGTTAGCCTTGTATCGTGCCAAGCACTCCAGTATCCATGTGTGAGGCACTGAGTCACAGGCTTTCCTGTAGTCAATCCAGGCTGTGCTCACGTTGGTCTGCCTGGTCTTCGACTCCTACTGTACTGCTCGGTCAACCAGTAGCTGGTGCTTCGACTCTCTTGTATCGTTTCCAATGCCCTTCTGAGCCGTGCTTGTGTTGACTCATGTGCCTATTCAACTTAGTTGGCGTGATGCCTGATAGGAGTTCCCATGTTGCGGAGAGGCAGGTAATCAACCGGAAGTTTGAGGGTGTTATGTACTTGTGGGGGTCCTTCATGATCAGGATTGTCCTGCCCCATGTTAGCCCCGTGAAGGGTGACTACCTGCTGTTAGTGGCCCACCCATTTGTACTACCAGGTGCACATAGAGCGCTGTTAGCTTCTTCAACTAGCAGGTGTGGATCATATGAAGTCCTGGTGCTGTCCAGCTCTTCATCCCTGAGACTCGTTGTTGGATGTCTGCCTTTGTGATGTTGATTGGTTCTTGTTCTGGGAAGTGGCTGTGGTGTGCTTTTAGCTCCACCAGCCACTTGGCATTGGTGTTGTATGATGCTTCCTTCTCCCAGATGTTCTTCCAGTATTGCTCAGTCTCAGTTCTGGGCAGGTCTGTTCTTGTGTTACTGTTTTCCCCTTTCAGCTGGCAGTACACCCTGCATGAGCCATTGGAGAACAGGCCATTTATTTTCTTGGACTCTGCTGTCTGGTGTATCTCTTCAGCCAAGTATCTGTGAGTCTTTGTTTGGCAGTTTCCAGGGCCTCACTTATGGACATCTTGTTGTACCTCTTATCCAAACAGGACCTGTGTCTCATGATGCCCTTCTGTACCTCCGTTAGTTGGTTAACCTCCTTTCGGGCTTTCCGGATTGAGGCCTCCAGTCTTGTCCTCCATGGTGGGCTCTCTCATTGAGGGGTTTTCTTTAGTAGACCAACCAAACATGGGAAACTAGTCTAGAATATGTTTTGGTGGCATTTTCTTGTTAATGCTCAGCATCTGTGCTTGATCATTCAATCATCCTTAGACAAAGAAGATGTGGGTGGATGCTAATGTCAGTCTTTACTATTAAGGTCATTTTCAATGCCTCAAAGGTCAAAACCCCAAATTTTTTTTATTATTTATTTATTTATTTTATTTTATTTTTGCAGGCTAAAATTGATACTCACCCTTCACAAACAAAAACACTTTAAAAATTATTAGGAATGTTTTAAATCAAAATTGTGTTACATTTGGAGCCTTAGACTCTGTAGGAGGCCTATTTATGCTGCCACCTAGTCTGATCTTGTCATGTGATGATGTGTATGTTCTTAGTATTCCAGGTTATTTGCAACTGCTTGTAAAACCCCAAAAATGCAATTAATATTTTGCAATTATTATTTTGTTCCAGTTAAGTTTAGTCCTGTTGCTAGCATATGCTGTCTGTACAAAAAACATGAAGCTTGCCTATTTGTGTTATGATCAGTGAAAGTATAACCATGTTTTTATTTGATTTCTTTGCAGGCATGTAGACGTAGGTCATTATAGTAATGGCAATGCACAGCTCTCAAGTCTCACTCATTTGCAGTGAGACTCATGGTTAAAAGTGGTCCTGTCAACTCTCATGCATTCGGCGTGAGACTCAGCATGTTGTCCCGCTCTCATGCTAATGCATGACATTCTGAAATACTTCACCGCTATGACCTGCAAGACAAGATCTGGTGGAAAATAACTCCTTGAGCGTATCTCAACTTGAGAGCTGTGGCAATGGATCCTGTAACAATTGTAAGGCGCAAGAGAGACATTTAAAATTAGAATCACTCATATAAAGCATTTTAAGGTACATGTGATTCCTTGTTAAAGTAAGAATGATTAAGAACAGAAAATCTGCCACAAAGTTATTTTCTGTGAAATGTGCACATTTACATTTATATGTATAATTCACAGTTTATGTAACATTATTAAAGGTTATGTTAATCTTAGGTCACATGTTTCCTGCTGGTTTTTGTATAAAAATAATTTTATTTATTTTTAATGACAAACAAATATGATTTTTTTTTTTTTTTTATCTATTTTGACCTTGAACTTCAAAATTAAGAGTAGCATCCACCCACATTATTTTCTTCACTGTATTACTAATTGATCTGTCATGGATGCCTAACATTAACATTCAAAGGCCATCAAAAAATGTTTAGCACATGTTGGCTGATGCCCTATTTTATCTTATACCCAAGTGTGTCAAGGATTATTGTGGCAGAGGCACATAGATATATATGTGTGTGTGTGTGTGTGTGTGTGTGTGTGTGTGTGTGTGTGTGTGTGTGTGTGTGTGTGTGTGTGTGTGTGTGTGTGTGTGTGTGTGTGTGTGTGTGTGTGTGTGTACCCTGGTAATCAGTCAATGCTTCGGACTGTGTGGACCATGTGATCACATGTTTCATACAGTTACGTGCAGCGGGGCATCGTGCCATATGGGAATTATATTTTGTGGTGGATGAGACATTTGTGAGCCGATGTTGGCAGCTTACAGTGCTGCCAGGATGAGACGGTGGTCATCACAGGCAGCAGCTCCTGTCCCTGCACTGTGACACTCACCTGGAGTGGTTCTGAAGGTGAGTTTTATTTTTATTTATGTTGTGAAGGCCTGGTGAACCAGTTGCCCCATCATTCCTCCTACAGAGGTACACAGCGTCCATGTTTTGATCACTGTATTACAGCTGTCACATCCCGTTCAACTGAGATGACATCAAGCTGGATGCAGAGTGAGCGAGACAGTGACTCACTGATCCACCTCACCAGGATCAACACTGCTTCCACCAACCAACAGAGGAGGGAAAGATGTTATGTGGCCATTTACACTATAAAGCAAAACTATGTAACGAGATGGTCTTTGGGTCAGGGAGGAGTTGGTTTAAAATGGCAAGACTGGCCTTCCTTCTACCTTTTTCTTTAGCGTTGTTGCCTTATGACATCACAAAGATTTAAAGGGTTCAAAAGTTCAGATTAATAGCACTTCCAATGTTGTCTGTGAAAGTGTGGCTGGTCCCGGGGCTGCACACCCAACACGTGCTAAAAACACACTGCTGTAGAAATTTTAGCAGCTCTGCATAACTACCAGCGTACTTTAAGAATGAAGACAATGAACTCCACCTGCTACATGCCTGTGTGCACTGCTCAGCCGTCACGGATATGAACACATCAGCTTTAGGTGAACACATACTCGACAAGTGTGTGTGTGTACACAGACACACACGTAGGCACACACAGCTGTGGTTCTGGCAGGCTACCAAATCTGAGCAGATTACTGACCCTCAATCAATACCCGTCCACCAGACGCTGATTGAACACAACAGAATGAGAGTGGGGCAAGTGATATTCTGTGTGTCTGTGCACAGAGCTCAAAAACTATTGATTGACTGATTTGAAAATACTACACAAGGCAGTGTTTCGCTGCCACTCACTTCTCTGCCAAAATGACATGGATGGCTGTATACCTCTGCAAGACGAAGCCATTTTCAACATTTCAATTTGATTTGCTCCACTGTCACAAATATAATTTGCTCTTTTAATCTGATTTTCATCATTGTAAATTATCATTATTATTATTATTATTGGACTGCATTTATATAGCCCTTTTCCATCTGCATCAGACGCTCAAAGCACTTTACAATAATGCCTCACATTCACCCCGATGTCAGGCTTGTTGTGTGGGCTGCTGAAGAGGAGGTACTGCTGGCTCACCACCACCAGATGGCGCCCTGCTTGAAGTGCGGGCTTCAAGCATGAGAGGGCGTCATAGCAACCGGGAGTGACAGCTGTCATTCGTTATCAGCACCAGCTGTCACTCATCCACATCACATAACCACCACCATAAAGGCCAGACTGCAACTCCCCGCCAAGAAATCAGCTATCAGAAGAGGTAATATTCTCTGCTGTGTCTGAACGTTGACTTACGTGTGATCTGGACTGTTTTTGCAGCCGTATTCCTGTGGTGTTCCTTATCCGTTGGATTGGCGTTTGGTGTGATCAGCGACGGCTTCGCTCCACACTCCATCCAGATAAGTGGTTAGACAGGAGCTGCACGAGTGTGTGATTGGAGGTGGAGGTGCTCCCTCCCAAAAGAATACAGACTGTGGGATTACTGAGTGTGCGAACTCACACTCATCAATACTGTTTTTCTGTTCTCTGCCAGCAGTACCGGGTCTGACAGCTGGAGACGGTGACCACCTGGGGACCCAGGACTTGGCGGCTGCAGTGTTCTTCAGGTCCATTGGCGGTGAAGGCCGTGTGGGATCCGGCTCGGCTCAGGACGGATGTCTCCTATCCTCAAGCCTGCCCACACATCACTCAAATCTGTAATTCAGTGGTACCTAAACTGTGATTGTCTGTATTTCATTGTGCACTGCAACATTAAATTGTTACTGTTTGGCTTATCCATTGCCCATTCATTTAACGCCCCCTGTTGTGGGTCCGTGTTCCTACACCTTCACAACAAGGCTGCTGCCATACAAAGTGCTCACTACACACCAGGAGCAATAGGGGATTAAAGGCCTTGCCCAAGGGCCCTTAGTGATTTTCCAGTCAGGCTGGGATTTGAACCGAGGATCTTCTGGTCTCAAGCCCAACGCCTTAACCACTAGACCATCATGAAATTAAAATAAACTGTTAATTTTATTTTAATATGTCAAATTGATCTGTGGAAAAAGAAAAGTGGTATCAGTTGCTGCTTTTATGACATTATATAGACTAAACGAGTGTTTAAACAGCACATAGGTTCAGATTGACATGCCCCCCCCCCCCCCCCCATCAAAAGAAATGCAGATTAGGTGAACTGGAAACTTTTTTAAATTGACTGTAGGTGTGCGTGCAGGTGTGAATGTGTTTGTGTGTCTACATGTGTCCCTGTGACAGACTGGCGTCCGGTCCAGGGTGAACTGCTGGAGCCTATCCCAGCAGTCATGGGGTATTGAAAATGGATGAATGGATCAACTCAGACTGAGAAGCATTTGTTTCTTGAGAACCACATAAGTCTCTACCATCATGTGGTCAAGAAGGCACAGTGGCTACCCCTGCCTGACTCATGATGACATCACAGCATCCTGATGTAGAGTTGCCACAACTTGTTGTCCAGTTTTCACTGTGAGCCTGGAATGAGTTACCCTGAGAAATCATGAGTTGAGGAAGAGTTCACCCAAAGTGTACACCAGGTTCGCCCAGAGTAAAGCAGAGTTGCACTGTGGCTGAACCGAAAAGTGCTAAACTGGCCGTGAGTCAGTTGAGGAAGCTGGAAGTCCAACCAGGCCCCAAGAAAAAAGCAATCGATCAATCATTAAATGTCCTGATTGTTCTGAGTGGTGTGCCTGCTGAGAAGAGCTCTGCACTGAATGTACCCAGACAAGATCCGCCATGGTGCGCCAAGTTGAAAATCGGCCCATTACGGTACGAAACAGCAGCAAATTCTGGTGCTTCACAGTAACTATCCTGACACTAACACCTGGGAGACAACAATCATAAATAACAACAAGATAATAAGAAATAATGAGAGAATAATCAGATTTTAAATGGGGGGGGGGGGGGGGGGATTCTTAGTTGCAGACCTACAGGGAACCAGTTGACACAGACAGTTCCACCTGCGGTCTCAACACACAAACAGACCTTCCAGTGGCATCGGTGCATCATTGGACCCAGACTGAGAAACCTCAGTCCAAGCATCCTGGAACTAGAGACGGTGGTCAAATGTGTGAACAAGCTGCAGCTGCAGGGAGGAGCTCCTCTTGTTGCTGCAACACAGCCTCATCAACTCCCAACATCTGTCTCAGCTCAACATCGCCGGCCCACTTCACTTCCCTTCTCTCTCCCTCTACAGCGTCCCTCACTCCTCAATCACACTTGAAAGGCTGCCTGGCTGATGGGCTGAGAAGAGACTTCCAAATAATGAACACACACGTGATTACACCCACCAGTTCCCACTGCATGGGCCACAGTGGGTCATTGAAGGTGAGGCGGCGGTCGCGCTTTCTCCCCTCAGGCTGCCTGTTGCTTGCAGGACGTCTCTTCTGGGAGCCTGAAAGCACAAAGATGTGTCATATGTTTCATCTGTGTCTTGAAGTTTGACATTATGTGCACATTAGCATCTCATTAGCATACAATTAGCATATTGTTACTGCAATATGGCTTGACAGTGTGTCTGGATGTGCAATCAGCTCATCGTGACCACACAGAGGCATTTACAAGCTGGACTCATGTCTTTTTACACACCCACAGTATCACTTAGACTGGGCAACTTTCTTAAGTACTAATGCCTCAGACAGTGTTGGTCATCCGCCGCTCACAGACCACCTGCTGCCATGTTTGTGCTGGGAGTGTAGGATAACATCCTGTGCATAGTGAAAAAATACATTCACAGAGTGGTGTCACACTGTGGCTCCTGCACTCATGTAGTGCTTCCAAACCCTTTAAAGTCATTTCATTAGTAACGGAACCCGTCTTGGCCTCAACTCTATCAAAATTCTGGGTCTGTTAGTGAAGCATAGGGCCAGCAGCCGGCGATCACCTTAATAATTTCTCTGTTTTCCTGTCAATTTACTGATGATAAATTATACCTTAGGTGTAGGTTTGTTTGTTTTGTTTTTTTCCGGGCGACTGATTCAGCTCCTTTTCTCTCGCCACACAGGATTGCAAGACTGATGGATCCAAACTATCCAAATATTATTACATTATGTTGTTTGATTTCCTGTTTTCTGTTTATTCAGCTTTGTGCATGGCCCAAGCAGTGGGTCACCCATTTCAGTCTGGTCTGCTGGAAGTTTCTTCCTCAGTATCATCAGATGGAGTTTTTTCTTACCACTGTCGCCTGTGTTCTTGCTCTAGGGGTTGGTAAGGTTGGACCTTACTTGTGTGAAGCGCCTTGAGGCAACTTTGTTGTGATTTAGCACTATATAAATTAATAAGTTGAACTGTCTCATTTAAGTGCCATTAGGCTTTTCTCTGCGTCAGAGACTGTCAGCCATGATGCAACATTGCTATTAAAAAAAAAAAAAAAATGAAAGCTGACCAAAGAAAAAAGTCATGGAGTAGCATTACATATGATGAGATTGCACTGTTTGTCATTTGATGTCAAAGCTGTGACCTATGGGTCAGTGAACAGCTTCATACTAATGCTGTGTTCAAGATGACTGAAATATCAAGTTGGGGTCTTCCAGTAGCATAGTCCAGCATTGTTGATGGTTCAAGAAACATAAATAAGTTGTTATTTTGGGGGATTTTTTTTTTTTTTTGCACTACCAATATATATATATGTGTGTGTGTGTGTGTGTGTGTGTGTGTGTGTGTGTGTGTGTGTGTGTGTGTGTGTGTGTGTGTGTGTGTGTGTGTGTGTGTGTGTATGTATGTGCGTCTGTAAGATACGTAGTCAGTTGTAAAACCCTAAATCCAAAAGATTCTAGTATTTATTTGTGCACCTTTTATTAAAGATGTCAGAAAGCACTAGATTGTACCATTTTGCCTTTAGAATTACATTTTTTTCCTGGGTGGTGGGGGTGCCCCCACACCTCCCCAGAGGGGCTTCGCACCTACGCCACTGTCTTTCACACCTTTGGTGCAGGGAGAAGTCCTGCAACATTTCCATTCAGACCTGCAAGCAAAAGAAAAGGAGGTCCGTCCCTGAGAGTGATGCTGCCTTCTGGATTGATGGCACATTAGAGTTTCTGTTTTCTCTTTGCCACACCATCCCTTCTTCCCACCTCCACACTCTATCACGTGACGGATATGAGTTGCAGCATTTTACAGTATTTATGGCCAAAGTAATTTACACAGCAAGGGCTGTGAAAAGGAAGACTTTTTTTTCTGAAGTGCCTCAAGTAAAATATTCAAAAGTTGAAATTAAAGATACAACACAAAGCAGTAATGCTGAAAAACAATAATATTTCCATCCTCGCCATAAACAGATCACAGGTGGGAAGTTCCAACGTTTTACCTAATGAGCTGTGAAAATGAGCTCATTAGGTAAAACAATTCCTTTAAAACTCAAGTTCACTGCCTTGGAGCGAAGACCCAAAGGTGAATGAGAGGCTTCAAAGTGGAGACATGAGCAAAAACACATGCCAAGTTGAAAACTTATGTTTTAAAATGTCACAATTCCATTCATTTATTCAACGTCATCTGGGATTCTTGTGGCTTACAGGGATAGATTTTATGTGATCCTCAGGGCCGTATATAGGAATGTGAAAGGGGGGGTTCAAATCCTTGAGTTGGGGGTCCAGTGGGCCGCAGGGCCCCCGGTGGGATCGAGGGGCAACGCCCTCGTGGGGGGCTCAGGGGGAATGAAGCCCCCCGAAGCAGAAGCTTTTTGAGGATTTCGAGGAGTAAAAAGCTACATAAATTTCATTTGAAACCCAAAATGTATCATTTTAGGAAATACATTTTTATATACAAATAGTCCTTGCTTGGGATTGGATCAGTTAACATTAAAGATAACATTAATGCAAACTTTATACCTGAAAACTGTGAAAAAACTCACGCATGCACACAAAGGTTCAAGCTTGGCTGATGCAAGTGCACAAGATTCAAATCCATATAGTTTTTGCAAAAAATAAAAAGGTTGGATAGTTTTCTAACAGACCTCGTATTTAGTGGTATTAATATTCGCGTTTACATTATGAATATGTACGTATATGTACGTTATGTATTAAAATAGCGGTATTTAATTTGGCGACCTTGTTTAACTCGCAAAATTCGTGTAATAAATCCCACGCGAATATTCGCACCTTTACAGTATTTGCAACAGGAAGGAGAAGCTCCCTTTATTTCTCAGCTTATACATACAAACATGTTTTTACAAAGCAGACAAGTGTAATTGTGTGTCTACATGGGTATTTACAAGCCTATTAATGTGTTTGATATCTGAGGAGGATAGGGACCAGGGAGCAAAAATTCTCAACCCCCATGGGAAAAGTTTATCTAGCAGTTTCCCCTTTCATCACTTAAGGGATTATTCTGGCAGAGGAAATTGAAACTTGAGGGTGTGTGATAATAGCTGTGTAACAGTTAGAGCTTGTTGCTTATTATCAATGAAAAGAAAATACATAACGTTGATATCCAGATCAGAAAAAAATCAGCAGGGAAAAAAAATCAGCAGAATTCTCAGGGGGGGGGGGGGGGGGGTTCGGTTGAACCCCCTGAACCCCCTCTATATACGGGCATGATCCTGCTTTACAAACAACAAACCTGTCAAAAACAGTCCAATTGATCTGCATCATGATCTGGATTCTACTGTACTTGAAAACAGTTTTGAGTTATTCCTCATATTTCAAAAACAGACTGCAACAATGAAATTCAAAAATGTTAAAGTAGCACAATTATTGCCAAACAACATGTTTTATGGCTTTTAACACTTAACCTATAGCAACCCTGATATCACTGAAAAATGCTTTGTGCTCTTTGTAATCCTCAAATGCAACAATAATTCTGATTGAATGAGCCCTTATGGAGGCTTCCATTACACTTTGAGCAGACGCTTCGGTCTCGAGAACTCATGCACAAATGTCACATAGTTCTGGCTTTCTATTCTTTGCTGCTCATATAGCAAAGGACAAAAACCTGCTTAAACCCATTTAGACAGGGATGGGGTCTGTCCAGTGGTCCTTGTGCAGTCATGAAATTGCATCAAACGCTGCATGACACCAAAGAGGTGCTCAGCTGCTGCCAGGACCTTACAAGGTCCTCTCAGTACCCTCTCACAACCCGCCATGATCGCAATGGTTTCAGTGAAGTATGAAGCTGCACCTGATTTCCACACACAAGACACCAATCCCACACAGGCCACCAAAAACAGCTGACAGAGCACCCCATGACTGCAAGATCACAGCATTTTTGCTGCGACAACAGCAGATCCTTCACTGTAACATGACCAGAGTGACCTGAGCTTAGAGATGAACTCAGAAAAAAACACCATTTCATTGTCACAGCTAATGAGGACACAATGTTCGGGGCTGTGTGCCGTGATTTTTATGAATAAAGTTAATTTTATAAAGTGCAAAATGATCTCCTTGCTAGCTGATGTCCACAGAGTTTGTCAGAAAGTTTTATGTGTGTTCAAATCTGAGCAAAGATCAGGCTGAGAGTTTTGTCTTCTACATACTTCTCCTGCAGCTGATGGTTCATCCTGGGCTTCTGAAAGCTCCGGGGTCAATTCAGCACAAGTGGACCTAAAGCTCAACTGTCACCAAAAGGACACGTCACGTCAGACACGTAAACTGAGCCCTGATTACTGTTATGATGACAACCTGTAGCACTAACTCACTAAAACCCACCACTATGGAAGACAAAAACAGCTAAATATTAAAGCTCTGTGAAGAAGCGGAGAAGTGGAGAACACAGTGGCTCATGGAGGATGCAACATCTAATAGAAATGAAGTGGTGGCATCCATTTATGAGGGACAGTTGTATAGACTGTGTACAGATGTGTGAAATTTGTAATCTTTATAGTCCTAAAGGCCCAGTCACACGGCACTGAATGAAGGGCAAGGAAGCCCAAACAAAACAAGAAATCTGGACTTTCATTGGCATCGTTTAACCTTTGCTCTGCTTCATTCCTGCAGCGGTCGCTTTGTCAGGATTTTTAAACTGTCAAAAAATTTGAACGAAGGGCAACAAAAACCTCAATTCATCTGTATTTTGTTTTGCTGTCGTTCTTGACAGTTTCTTGTTTGCTTAGTTTTTGTAACGCTAGCCTTTCATTTGATTTCATTCAACCAGCTGAATGTTTTCACAAAGTACAAAAGCTGGTTTTTGAGCGCTTTTGTGGAGGAGCTGCAGTGGCGGTGCTGGTGTGTGTGCGGTGTGGGGCTTCTGCCGCTGCGTATGATGTGTATGATGAGCTGCCGGTCATCCCGTGGTGCTGACCTCTCCACCAGTGCACGGCAGCCCGTGATCATGGTGTTGGCCAGTGCCACGCACATGAGGAGAGTTGCTCCACAATAAGTCCAGCTGGAGCTGCAGCATTCTGTCCATGAACTCTGTGGGGCTTGCTGTCCTCCAGCCTCTGCAGACAGAAGAGCCTGCTGCCCCTTTCAGCATATGACAGTTCAAAAGTTTTGAGGAAGTTGCACGACTTTGATCCATGCACTTGCACGCATGTTGTCATGTGTTCCCAGCTGGACACCATGCTTTGTTCCACCGGCAGCCATGCACTCTGTGCTGGACACTGCATATATAAAATAATTATTTCGTGGCGGATTAAGTTTTCTGCTGAAAACAGCTCTAATTCAAAATTCAAATTTCAAATTCAAATGTATTAATTTATATAGCGTCAATTCACAATGAAATCTTCTCAAGGCACTTCACACAACATAAAAAAAAACTGAATTAAAAATTTAAAACACAATAAAAAGACAATCATAAAAGAATACAAGAATAAAAACACATCATAACACTAATGATAAAACAAGGAAAACAAATGAGTCTTTAAACGTGACTTAAAAGTCTCCACAGTATCCGACTGCCGAATGTGTGCCGGCAGATTGTTCCACAGAGCTGGAGCAGGGTAGGACAAAGCTCTGTGACCGGCAGACTTTTTATTCACCCTGGGAACACAGAAGTCCTGCACCCCGAGAACGCAGGGCCCGAGCCGGTACATAGGGGCTTACCAGGTCAACCAGATAGAGTGGTGCAAGTCCATAAACAGTTTTATAAACTAATAACAGTACTTTAAAATCTGATCTTGCAGCAACTGGAAGCCAGTGAAGAGACGCCAAAATGGGCGTAATGTGGTCAAACTTTCTGCTTTGTGTCAAAAGTCTGGCAGCAGCATTTTGAACCAGTTGAAGACCCCTAATCCTGGACTGCAGTAAACCAGAAAATAGAGCATTACAATAGTCCAATCTAGAAGAGACAAATGCATGAATCAAAGCCTCAGCATCAGCCATAGACAAGATGGGACGAATCTTTGCTATATTTCACAAGTGGAAGAAAGCAGTCCTCATAATATCTCTAATGTGGAGGTCAAAGGACAACATAGGATCAAAAATTACTCCCAAGGTTCCTCACTTTATCCGTATGATGTATAACACACGAACCTAAGCTAAATGCTAGCTGATCAAATTGATGCCGATACCTCGCTGGACCAAGAACCATAACTTCAGTCTTATCAGAATTTAAAAGTAGGATGCTACTAGACATCCAACTTCTTACTGATTGATGCAAGGCAATCTTCCAAAGATTTTATGTGAATGAGATTACCAGCAGTTATTGGCATGTACAATTGAGTGTCATCAGCATAGCAATGAAAGGGAATCCCAAAGTGCCGCAGTATATTCCCAAGGGGTGCTACATAAAGGGAAAAAAGCAGGGGGCCTAAAACGGATCCCTGCGGAACCCCAAACTTCATGTCCCTACAATCGGAGGAGGTGCCATTACACAATACACAGTAAGAACGACTGGACAGGTATGACGTCAACCAGGCAAGAGCAGTTCCAGTAATCCCAGAGTGATTCTCCAGCCTACTGAGTAAAATATGATGATCCACAGTATCAAACGCAGCACTAAGATCCAACAGCACCAAGACTGTAGTGGTATCTGAGTCCATTACTCACAAAAGGTCATTCACAACTTTAGTAAGAGCCGTCTCTGTGGAGTGATATTTTCTAAAAGCAGACTGCAGTGGCTTAAAAAGATTATTCTCAGTGAGGTAGTCCACAAGCTGTCGCAAAACCACTTTTTCCAGGATTTTAGAACAAAATGATAGATTTGATATCGGTCTATAATTTTTCAATACACTAGGGTCAAGACTGGATTTCTTAAGGAATGGTTTAATCACTGCAGACTTGAAACATTTATGAACAGATCCAGAAGTTAATGAGAGATTAATAATTTCCAGCACAGTCGGTCCAAGAGTGGGTCACAGGTCCTTCAATAGTTCTGTTGGTGATTCAGGAAGATTCTGATCTTCTGATCTTCCTGAATCACAGAGGAGAGCACCAGCAGGAGCCTTCGCGTGCACGCATGCTGGCGAAAGCATTTGGAGCCGTCTAAAAAGGTAATTATTTGTCATGTTTACATTGTCATGGCTTGGTAAAACAGATGCATGTTCTTTCCTTCTTGTGTGCAGCTGTGAAATTGTTTATGAGAGATTTAACATCTTGTTATAAGTAATTCAGAGAAGCGTGACTTTGAGCCAACAAAGAGAGAGACCCCCCGCCTCGTACTCACACATTTCGGGTGTACAGACGATTAGAGTTTTGGTATTTGAGAAATATTTGGCATGTTTGCAGTGTGTATTATTTTGGTGATGTATTTAGCATGTGTGGTGGTGTTTTTTTTTTTTTTTTTTTGTAAAAATGAATCGTCTTATGAATGTTGAACAAACACTTCAGTTTTTTTGTTTTAATTGGAGCAAGAAGGAGCGCGCAGCGTGTTGTCAGAGTCTCAACCAGACAGTGAAGACTGCGGCGATGAAGGAGATGATCCCTCTTTTGTTCTGGAACACCTACAAGAAGTGGAACAGTTGTTTGGGATCAAGAACCAATTTGGAGCCGTCTACCATCAAAGGGGCTGGTAGAGCGAGCAAATCGCACCCTGAAAACCAATCTAGCAAAGATGTGTGCAGAAAAATCCTTGACTTGTTTAGAGGCTTTGCACATAGCCTTGTTTAGTTGTTTAGTATGAGATCTTTACCAAATGCAAGCACAAATCTCAGTTTAGGGCTGCAGCTATCTATTATTTTAGAAATCGAGTATTCTATCAATTATCCTGGTGATTAATCGTGTAATCGGATAAAAAGTACTTTTGCGCTTTTAACAGCATCAACAGTCCAGGGTTCTCACTAAGCAATGACACAATGTCACTGCATCATCACACAGTTTGTCAAATTCAGTGTTTCCCTTTCTGTTTTCCAGGATAATCATTTATTTTTTCACATCTTTACAAGTTTTGGATCTTTCCTGGTGTCAGGAGCTCAGCCAAAGTCAGGCCAAAGTCTTGACATTTTGCTGAAATGGTGATGGGATGTGGCTTTCTGTTTTTTGTTTTCCCCAACTTCTAAAATTAACCATTTAAAGTTTTTTTGAAAGTTGGTGAACTGGATCTCTGCATGATTTTTGTTTTTCTTTTTAATCCCTCTTTCGCTGCAGTTCAGCAGATGCATTTCAGCTGGAGGTTGACCATGCAGCCTCACATTCAGTGTTTTGAATTATTATTATTCTATTTGAGTTACCGTGTTTGTGAAGCATTGTGCATTGCCCAAAAAGTGAAAATTAAAAAGCGAAACATTTAGTTTGAGTCTGAGCAAAACACAGAAGGAAGAGTGGACTTCTTCCAGAGACTGTTTGTCAGTGTGTCCGGGGATGGAGCTGTGAGGGCAGAGCTGAGCCGCTCACACCGGGCAGAGAGAGGCAGCCACCGGCCGCTGCTCCCCACGTAAGGTCAAGGTCAAGGTCAAGGTCAGGTTTATTTATTAAGCACATTTACAAACAGTCAACACTGCCCCAAAGTGCTGTACAATAAAAGGAATTAAAATTATATTTAAATACAAGAAGAAAATAAATAAATTAACAAGACAATAAAAGATGTGGCAGTGTTCAGCTCATCTTGTGTTAAAAGCCAGTGCAAAAAGATGTGTCTTTAAAAGAGTCTTAAAAGAGTCAACTGAAGGAGCCAGTCAGGCATTTAATGGCAGAGAGTTCCAGAGCTTGGGCCCCGCAACAGCAAAGGCTCTGTCTCCCCTGGTCTTCAGCTTAGACCTGGGACAGACCAGTAAACTCTGGTCCGCGGAGCGCAGAGCTCTTCCTGGAGTGTGCAGTGACAACATATCAGATAAACAGAATGGGGCTTGACCATGAATTGATTTAAAAACAAGCAACAAAATCTTAAAATCGATTCTAAAAGCAACAGGTAACTAGTGCAGTGAAGATAAAACAGGAGAAATGTGTTGGTGCCGTTTGGCTCCAGTGAGCAGACGCGCAGCTGCATTTTGCACCATCTGGAGGCGATGCAGAGACGTAAAGCGGAGAGCAGGCAGCAGACGAAACTGTGTTTAATAAAACAGACAAACACACTGCTTCACTTTAAATGTGCAGTAAACTATTTCAGATGATCAGCATGGACCGTTTTTCTCCTAAAAGGCTTTATTACCTCTGCCAAGGAGGTTATGTTTTCAGTCGCGTCAGTTTGTTGGTTGGATTTTTACCAGAATTACTCAAAAAATCCTCAACGGATTTCACTGACATTTTTACCAGGGATGTATCTTAGACTAACTTAGAAGTCATTAAATTTTGGTAAGTCTGATGTGTGGTTTTTTTGACAGTACAATGTGTGTGAGAACATAAATCAGGCAGTACAGTTGGTACAGTTTGAGCTGGAACCAAGTACAGTGATTGAAAATATCAGCCCAGCTTCAGTTTGAATACTGCCATGAACACTGATAATCTGTGTCTGCTGCTACTCTGCTACATTTAAGATGTGTGGAATTTAATAAACACAAACACAATAACGTCTATAAACCCAGAGAATATATTCACGAGAGTGTTAGGCACTAGAGTTTAATGTTGTTATCCGTGTAGCCTCATCACAGTGTCTCAAATGCATTTCTCATGTTGTGGACGTACTGAGATTACCCTATCACACCCATAATGCACCTAGACACAGCATGTCCCCCACTAAAACCACTAAAGCTTTCCAAACTTAATAACCATTACTATACTGGATGATGTTGAAGATGGCCCAGTGGTTGTTCCAGCAGTAGTAAAGATTTCATGTCTGCTACCTACAACTCGTGTGGAATGTCTCAAACCTAAACCTACTTCTAGGCATCTTATATATGCTACTCTGGAACCACCCCTAAACCCAAACAGTTCAACTGTCAACCCCACTGAGGTCCTTAGACTGGGTCTCATTAATATAAGTTCACTGTCCTCAAAAATCATTGTTGATCAGTGATCTAATTATTGATCATCACTTAGATATGATTGGGCTATGTGAAACCTGGCTTAAACCTACAGCTGTCCTCCCCTTAAATGAGGCCTGCCCACCAGCATATACATTTAGTCACGTCCCTCATGATGCGAAGCAAGGCGAGGGTGTTGCTCTTATTTATAAATCTAGGTTTAGTTTATTAGCTGTTGGTGGTTACAAATATCACTCATTTGAGCATCTGATTCTCCGCTCTGCTCAGGATATTAAACATTGCCAAGGTCAGAAGAATAAAAATCAGTCATATTACTTTGTCACTGTATATAGGCCTCCTGGCCCATATTCTGAATTCTTAGATGAATTTGGTGTGTTCATCTCTAACTTGTCAACTAGTGCAGATAACATTCTGATCATCTGTGACTTTAACATTCATATAAATAAGCCTTCTGATCCCCTCTGCAAATCATTTATGGAAATTGTGGATGCATTAGGATTTCAGCAATGCATTCGGGATTCAACGCACATTAGTGGAAATACCCTGGATTTGGTTCTCGCACGTGGTATTGCTGTCATGAATGTTGACATCATGCCTCTTACATCAGTGGTGTCTGATCACTCACTTATTAAGTTTACAGTTTCGCTGCCATGTTTAGTGGAACAACAACCTTATATATCTTTACGGCGATGTATCAACTCCTCAACTAAGACTGAACTCGAAGCTAGACTGCCTGATGTCTTAGCTTCACATCTGAAAAATACCCAGTCAGTAAACAGACTTGTGGATAGTTTAAACTCAGTGCTCAAAACTACACTCGACATGATTGCACCACCTGTGTTAAAACCGCGCTCCCCCAAATCACAGTCACCTTGATTCAATGATTATCTGCGTGACCTCAAGCATAAAGCAAGAGGCCTAGAACGGAAATGGCATCTTTCAAAATTAGAAGTATTTCACCTTGCGTGGCGTGATGCTATCTTAGAATATAAGAATGCATTATTGGCTACAAAGCGGACTTACTACTCTGATTTGATCAACAAAAACAAGCATAACTCAAAGTTCTTGTTCGACACGGTGGCAACACTTTTGCATGGACAACCACTGGTAGTTCGCTCTCCTTTTACAGCACAAGATTTCTTGGATTACTTTGGGAAGAAAATAGAAGACATCAGATTAAACATATCCCAGCATGCCTTAACCCAGCCACTACACCCTGCTATTGATGTGGGCGCCACTACTGAGGTATTACCTAGATTTACAGAATTTGATAGTATCTCACTAGACATGCTGACAAAACTCGTAATGTCAACAAAAAGCACATCCTGTTTATTTGATCCTATACCAACCAAACTGTTTAACTCACTCGATGCCATTGACTCTAAAACGCGTCTTTTCCGATAGTCACGCCCCGCACCAAAGACACGTCATCGAGCCAATTTCTTTTCTTCTCTTTTCTTTTCTTGTGGTATGTTTGTTGTTGACATGGACATAGAACTCAATTTTCTATGGGTCTTGAAAAAACACTCAAATGCTGAAGACATCCTGGCACTGGGATGTTCTGAACTTTGAAAATGGCTGGCACTCAATGAGTTAAGGACCTGTGGCCCACTCTTGGGCCGACTGTGGTGGAAATTATTCATCTTTCTTTATCTTCTGGATCTGTTCCTTATGCAGTATTTTTTGTGTTTCTGATGCCTGATTCTGTTTTTTTCTCTCTGTTTAAGGTGCAGCTCCATCCAGAGATGGGAGTTGTGTTCGTGTTGGCGATCCCCCTGTCCTGTGCACCAATAGCATTTCTTGTATATTTGTCCGTGAATTGTTCTGTGAATTGTTCTGTAATTTATGCTTGTAGCATGGCCCAAGCAGAGGGTCACCCCTTTGAGTCTGGTTTGCTTGAGGTTTCTTCCTCAGAGGGAGTTTTTTCTTACCACTGTTGCTCTGGGGGGTGGTAAGGTTAGACCTTACCTGTGTGAAGCCCTTTGAGGCAACTCTGTTGTGATTTGGCGCTACATAAATGAAAATAAATTGAAAAATTTAAATTGAAATTGAAAATGAAAACTTTATCTTCAATAATTATCGGTTATCAGATTATCAGAACTGTGCCCACCACTGCTCTTAGTCCCTAAGAATGTTATTCTCCCAACATTCACTCCAGTAAAAAGTAACCACACATGTCGTACTAGAACCAATAATGCAGGAATAAAAGGGGGAGACATTAGAAGGGCCTGGTATGACAAAACCCCAAATGGAACTGACTGGGATAATACCACCCTATTCACACTGACCCAATTTCAATTTCAATTTTCAATTTATTTTCATTTATATAGCACCAAATCACAACAGAGTTGCCTCAAGGCGCTTCACACAAGTAAGGTCTAACCTTACTAACCCCCAGAGCAACAGTGGTAAGAGAAAACTCCCTCTGAGGAAGAAACCTCAAGCAGATCAGACTCAAAGTGGTGACCCTCTGCTTGGGCCATGATACAAACATAAATTACCCAACAATTACAGAACAAATTACAGACCCACTCTGATATGTACTGGTATTGTGGAGGTTATGTCGTTAGGAACACCATCCCAGGAAACTAGAACAGAATGTGCACCATTCTCTCCCTTATTGCTCCATTGACTGTTTACCATAACAGATGGAACACTAAAAGGATACTTCTTGTGTACAGACTGGTCCATATTTCACACCATAGAGCTTTATGAGGCCACAGACACATTTACAGACTATGTGAAATTTTGTGTAGATAATGTGGTAGCTAAGAAGGACGTCATCTGTTGTGTGGGCCGCTGAAGAGGAGGTACTGCTGGCCCACCACCACAAGATGGCGCCCTGCTTGAAGTGCGGGCTTCAAGCACGAGAGGGCGTCGGCTTTGATGGAGGTGACAGCTGTCATCAATCAACACAAGCTGTCACCCATCACCACCACTACAAAGACCGGACTGCAACGCCACCTCCTCGCCGAGAAATCAACTACCATTCAGGTAAATTCTCTGCTGACTAACACTGTGTGTGTAATAACTTGAACTTCTATTGCAGCCGTTTTCCTGGAGTGTTTCCTTATCTGGAGGATTGGCGTTTGGTGTGACAGCGATGGCTTCGCCTCACACCCCAACTCAGATAAGTGGTTGACCAGGAGCTGCACGAGTGTGTGTGATTGGAGGTGGAGGTTTTCCCTCCTTTACTTAATACAGACTGTGGGATTACTGAGTGTGCAAACTCACACTCATCTGGACTGTCTCTGTTCTCTGCCAGCAGTACCGGGTCTGACTGCTGAAGACAGCGGCCACCTGGGGCGCAGGGCTTGGCGGCTCCGGTGTTCTTCAGCTCCGTTGGTGGTGGAAGCTGTGTGGGGATCCAGCTATTCTCTCTCCAGGCGTCTTCTATCGTCGAGCCTGCCCACACGTCACCTGGTGTATGATTGACAGTCCACCATATTGTTATTGTCTGTACGTTGTTGTGCGATTCACATTAAATTGTTACTTTTTGGCTTATCCATTGTCCGTTCATTAACGCCCCCTGTTGTGGGTCTGTGTCACATCACTTTCACAACAGGATTTCTCGGCCAGCGTCATGGATCCCGAGGGGCGTCAGCCATCGCTTGAACAGCCAATGGGAGAGCGAGGTGCACAGGCAGGAGGTGTGTTGGGTGAGCTGCAGCACATCTTAACCGCCTTTGCCGCTCGGTTGGACTTAGTTACCGAGCAGAGCAGTGTTCTCAATCGCAGGATAGAGGCTCTCACTGCCCAGGTGGAAGCGTGTGCTCAGGGCGCTGCTGCAGCACCTCCTCCTGCTGACCGTGTGCCAGAAACAGACATTCCGCTGGTCGATCAACGACCCCCCCCCCCCACCTTCCCCTGAAGCATACATAAGCCCTCCGGAGCCGTACGGAGGCTGTGTGGAGACGTGCGCGGACTTCTTGATGCAGTGCTCGCTCGTCTTTTCACAGCGTCCCATCATGTACGCGTCAGACGCCAGCCGGGTGGCTTACGTTATAAACTTGCTTCGAGGAGAGGCACGCGCCTGGGCTACGGCGCTTTGGGAGCAGAATTCACGGCTCCTAACGGTTTATACTGAGTTTGTGAGGGAGTTCCGACAGGTGTTCGACCACCCTCATAGAGGCGAGACCGCTTCAAGTGTGCTGCTGTCGATAAGACAGGGGCGTCGGAGCGCAGCAAAGTATGCAGTCGACTTCCGCATCGCGGCAGCGCGAGCCGGCTGGAATGCTGTTGCGCTCCGCGCCGCCTTTGTAAACGGACTGTCTCTGGTCCTCAAGGAGCACCTGGTGGCGAAGGACGAGCCGCGGGATTTAGATGGGCTTATCGACCTGGTTATACGGTTAGACAACCGATTAACAGAACACCGACGGGAGCGAGACGAAGGGTGTGGTCAGGCACAAGCCGTCCCTCTTCCTCCCGGGTCTGAAAGGGAGCCGACTTCCCCACACTCCACTGCCAGGGCTCTCCACGTGACAACAGCTCCCCCTGCTGACGTTGCTATGGAAACGAGCAGGGCCAAAAAACGATCAGATCAGAGACAAAGGAGGCTGATCCGTGGAGAGTGTTTTCTCTGCAGCTCTACTGAGTACACACAGAGAGAATGCCCCAAACGATCAAAACAGCAGCATTCGTCCTTAGAGACTGGGTTAAGGGTGGGTCACAATACCCACGCAGGGAGACCCCGTAAATCTGCACGAATCCCAGTCACGATCCTGAGTGAGGATTTAACCCTTCACGCCCCAGCACTGGTGGACACGGTGTCGGAGGGAAATCTGCTGGATAGCAGATGGGCAAAGGAGGTTGGGCTCCCTCTAGTGGCCTTACCGTCACCATTGTCGGTGCGGGCACTAGATGGCACCCTTCTTCCACTAATCACACACCAGACTCAGCCAGTGACATTGGTGGTGTCTGGGAATCACAGGGAGGAGATTGTGTTTTATGTAACACCTTCTACCTCCCGAGTGATTTTGGGTTTTCCATGGGTGTTAAAACACAATCCCCGGATTGATTGGCCGTCTGGGGTTGTGGTTCAGTGGAGCGAAACCTGCCACCGGGAGTGTTTAGGATCCTTGGTTCCACCCGGTGTGACAGCTAAGGAGGAGGTTTTAGTCCCCCCCAATCTGGCGGCGGTGGCAGCCGAGTACCACGACCTTGCTGACGTCTTCAGCAAGGATCTGGCACTCACGCTGCCCCCGCACCGTCCGTACGATTGTGCCATTGATTTGATACCGGGCGCTGAGTACCCGTCCAGCAGGCTGTACAACCTCTCACGTCCAGAACGCGAATCAATGGAGACCTACATCCGGGACTTGTTAGCTGCCGGGTTGATCCGGAACTCCACCTCCCCGATGGGTGCTGGTTTCTTTTTTGTGGGCAAGAAGGATGGCGGACTCCGTCCATGCATTGATTACAGAGGGCTGAACGAGATCACGGTTCGAAACCGATACCCGTTACCTCTGTTGGATTCAGTGTTCACGCCCCTGCATGGAGCCCAAATTTTCACGAAATTGGATCTTAGGAATGCTTATCACCTGGTTCTGATCCGGGAGGGAGACGAGTGGAAGACAGCATTTAACACCCCGTTAGGTCACTTTGAGTACCTGGTCATGCCGTTCGGCTTCACCAATGTGCCCGCGACGTTCCAAGCATTGGTTAATGACGTCTTGCGGGACTTCCTGCATCGGTTTGTCTTCGTATATCTAGACGATATACTCATTTTTTCTCCGGATCCTGAGACCCATGTTAAGCATGTACGTCAGGTCCTACAGTGGTTGTTGGAGAACCGGCTGTTTGTGAAGGGCGAGAAGTGTGAGTTCCACCGCACTTCTTTGTCCTTCTTGGGGTTCATAATCTCCTCCAACTCCGTCGCCCCTGATCCGGCCAAGGTTGCGGCAGTGAGAGATTGGCCCCAACCAACGAACCGTAGGAAACTACAACAGTTCCTCGGTTTTGCAAATTTCTACCGGAGGTTCATCAAGGGCTACAGTCAGGTAGTTAGCCCCCTGACAGCCCTGACCCCTTCACCTGGTCGGATCGGTGCGAAACCGCGTGTAGGGAGTTGAAACGCCAGTTCTCAACTGCACCAGTTCTGGTGCAGCACGATCCCAAGCGCCAGTTTGTTGTTGAAGTGGATGCCTCTGACTCAGGGATAGGAGCCGTGCTATCCCAGAGCGGGGAGTCCGACAAGGTTCTCCATCCATGTGCCTACTTTTCCCGCAGGTTGACCCCAGCTGAACGGAACTATGACGTCGGCAATCGGGAACTTCTTGCGGTGAAGGAGGCTCTTGAAGAGTGGAGACACCTGTTGGAGGGAGCATCGGTACCATTTACAGTTTTCACGGACCATCGGAACCTGGAGTACATCCGAACCACGAAGCGTCTGAACCCCAGGCAAGCCCACTGGTCGCTGTTCTTCGGGCGTTTTGACTTCCGGATCACCTACCGCCCCGGGACAAAGAACCAATGATCTGATGCCCTGTCCCGGGTGCACGAAGAGGAGGTCAAGACCGAGCTGTCAGACCCCCCTGACACCATCATCCCCGAGTCCACTGTCGTGGCTGCCCTTACCTGGGACATGGAGAAGACCGTCCGGGAGGCCCGACATGGAGCCCGGACCCGGGGACCGTTCTGAAGAACAAACTGTACGTCCCACCAGAGGCCAGGGCTGCGGTCCTTGACTTCTGTCACGGTTCCAAGCTCTCCTTTCACCCAGGGGTGCGAAAAACCGTGGCAGTGGTCCGGCAGCGCTTCTGGTGGGCGTCTATGGAAGCCGACGTCCGGGAGTATGTCCAGGCCTGCACCACCTGCGCCAGGGGCAAAGCTGACCATCACAAGGCCCAAGGCCTCCTCCAGCCTCTGCCAGTGCCTCGTTGCCCCTGGTCTCATATCGGCCTGGACTTTGTCACGGGCCTCCCACCGTCCCAGGGAAACACCACCATTCTAACGATAGTGGACCGGTTTTCCAAGGCGGCCCACTTCATGGCCCTCCCGAAGCTCCCGACGGCCCAGGAGACTGCAGACCTCCTGGTCCACCACGTCGTGCGTCTACATGGGATTCCATCAGACATTGTCTCGGATCGTGGTCCTCAGTTCTCCTCCCAGGTCTGGAGGAGTTTCTGTAGGGAACTGGGGGCCACCGTCAGTCTCTCGTCTGGGTACCACCCCCAGACAAACGGGCAGGCAGAGCGGACAAACCAGGAACTGGAGCAGGCCCTCCGTTGCGTGACCTCCGCGCACCCGACGGCCTGGAGTGACCATCTGGCCTGGATCGAGTACTCTCATAACAGCCAAGTCTTGTCTGCCACCGGCCTCTCCCCATTTGAAGTGTGTTTGGGGTACCAGCCCCCATTGTTCCCACTAGTGGAGGGAGAGGTCGGGGTGCCCTCGGTCCAGGCCCATCTGAGAAGGTGCCGTCGGGTGTGGCGTACCGCCCGCTCTGCCCTGCTCAAAGCCCGGACGAGGGCCAAGAACCATGCAGACCGCCGGCGTGCCCCGGCCCCTGCGTACCAGCCTGGGCAGGAGGTTTGGCTTTCTACAAAGGACATTCCCCTGCAAGTGGAATCACAAAAGTTGAAGGATAGATACATCGGACCTTTCCCTATCCTCAAGGTCCTCAGTCCAGCCGCAGTGAAGCTGAAGCTGCCAGCTTCACTGCGGATCCACCCGGTTTTCCATGTGTCCCACATCAAACCTCACCACGTGTCACCCCTCTGTACCCCCGGACTGGCGCCGCCTCCTGCCCGGATCATCGATGGGGAGCCGGCTTGGACCGTGCGCCGGCTCCTGGACGTCCGTCGGAAGGGCCGGGGGTTCCAGTATTTGGTGGACTGGGAGGGGTATGGACCCGAAGAACGCTCCTGGGTGAAGAGGAGCTTCATCCTGGACCCGGCCCTCCTGGCCGACTTCTACCGGCGGCACCCGGACAAGCCTGGTCGGGCACCAGGAGGCGCCCGTTGAGGGGGTGTCCTGTTGTGTGGGCCGCTGAAGAGGAGGTACTGCTGGCCCATCACCACAAGATGGCGCCCTGCTTGAAGTGCGGGCTTCAAGCATGAGAGGGCGTCGGCTTTGATGGAGGTGACAGCTGTCATCAATCAACACAAGCTGTCACCCATCACCACCACTACAAAGACCGGACTGCAACTCCACCTCCTCGCCGAGAAATCAACTACCATTCAGGTAAATTCTCTGCTGACTAACACTGTGTGTGTAATAACTTGAACTTCTATTGCAGCCGTTTTCCTGGAGTGTTGCCTTATCTGGAGGATTGGCGTTTGGTGTGACAGCGACGGCTTCGCCTCACACCCCAACTCAGATAAGTGGTTGACCAGGAGCTGCACGAGTGTGTGTGATTGGAGGTGGAGGTTTTCCCTCCTTTACTTAATACAGACTGTGGGATTACTGAGTGTGCGAACTCACACTCATCTGGACTGTCTCTGTTCTCTGCCAGCAGTACCGGGTCTGACTGCTGAAGACAGCGGCCACTTGGGGCGCAAGGCTTGGCGGCTCCGGTGTTCTTCAGCTCCGTTGGTGGTGGAAGCTGTGTGGGGATCCAGCTCTTCTCTCTCCAGGCGTCTTCTATCGTCGAGCCTGCCCACACGTCACCTGGTGTATGATTGACAGTCCACCATATTGTTATTGTCTGTACGTTGTTGTGCGATTCACAACATTAAATTGTTACTTTTTGGCTTATCCATTGTCCGTTCATTAACGCCCCCTGTTGTGGGTCCGTGTCACGTCACTTTCACAACATCATCAATCAATCAATCAATCAACTTTTTTCTTGTATAGCGCCAAATCACAACAAACAGTTGCCCCAAGGCGCTCCACATTGCAAGGCAAGGCCATACAATAATTATGAAACACAGTCTACGTCTAAAGCAACATAACCAAGGGATGGTCCAGGGTCACCCGATCCAGCCCTAACTATAAGCCTTAGCGAAAAGGAAAGTTTTAAGCCTAATCTTAAAAGTAGAGAGGGTATCTGTCTCCCTGATCTGAATTGGGAGCTGGTTCCACAGGAGAGGAGCCTGAAAGCTGAAGGCTCTGCCTCCCATTCTACTCTTACAAACCCTAGGAACTACAAGTAAGCCCGCAGTCTGAGAGCGAAGCGCTCTAATGGGGTAATATGGTACTATGAGGTCCCTAAGATAAGATGGGACCTGATTATTCAAAACCTTATAAGTAAGAAGAAGAATTTTAAATTCTATTCTAGCATTAACAGGAAGCCAATGAAGGGAGGCCAACACGGGTGAGATATGCTCTCTCCTGCTAGTCCCCGTCAGTACTCTAGCTGCAGCATTCTGAACCAACTGAAGGCTTTTTAGGGAACTTTTAGGACAACCTGATAATAATGAATTACAATAGTCCAGCCTAGAGGAAACAAATGCATGAATTAGTTTTTCAGCATCACTCTGAGACAAGACCTTTCTGATTTTAGAGATATTGCGTAAATGCAAAAAGGCAGTCCTACATATTTGTTTAATATGCGCTTTGAATGACATATCCTGATCAAAAATAACTCCAAGATTTCTCACAGTATTACTAGAGATCAGGGAAATGCCATCCAGAGTAACGATCTGGTTAGACACCATGCTTCTAAGATTTGTGGGGCCAAGTACAATAACTTCAGTTTTATCTGAGTTTAAAAGCAGGAAATTAGAGGTCATCCATGTCTTTATGTCTGTAAGACAATCCTGCAGTTTAGCTAATTGGTGCGTATCCTCTGGCTTCATGGATAGATAAAGCTGGGTATCATCTGCGTAACAATGAAAATTTAAGCAATACCGTCTAATAATACTGCCCAAGGGAAGCATGTATAAAGTGAATAAAATTGGTCCTAGCACAGAACCTTGTGGAACTCCATAATTAACTTTAGTCTGTGAAGAAGATTCCCCATTTACATGAACAAACTGTAATCTATTAGACAAATATGATTCAAACCACCGCAGCGCAATGCCTTTAATACCTATGACATGCTCTAATCTCTGTAATAAAAGTTTATGGTCAACAGTATCAAAAGCAGCACTGAGGTCCAACAGAACAAGCACAGAGATAAGTCCACTGTCCGAAGCCATAAGAAGATCATTTGTAACCTTCACTAATGCTGTTTCTGTACTATGATGAATTCTAAAACCTGACTGAAACTCTTCAAATAGACCATTCCTCTGCAGGTGATCAGTTAGCTGTTTTACAACTACCCTCTCAAGAATCTTTGAGAGAAAAGGAAGGTTGGAGATTGGCCTATAATTAGCTAAGATAGCTGGGTCAAGTGATGGCTTTTTAAGTAATGGTTTAATTACTGCCACCTTAAAAGCCTGTGGTACATAGCCAACTAACAAAGATAGATTGATCATATTTAAGATTGAAGCATTAAATAATGGTAGGACTTCCTTGAGCAGCCTGGCAGGAATGGGGTCTAATAAGCATGTTGATGGTTTGGATGAAGTAACTAATGAAAATAACTCAGAACAATCGGAGAGAAAGAGTCTAACCAAATACCGGCATCACTGAAAGCAGCCAAAGATAACGATACATCTTTGGGATGGTTATGAGTAATTTTTTCTCTAATAGTCAAAATTTTGTTAGCAAAGAAAGTCATGAAGTCATTACTAGTTAAAGTTAATGGAATACTCAGCTCAATAGAGCTCTGACTCTTTGTCAGCCTGGCTACAGTGCTGAAAAGAAACCTGGGGTTGTTCTTATTTTCTTCAATTAGTGATGAGTAGAAAGATGTCCTAGCTTCACGAAGGGCTTTCTTATAGAGCAACAAACTCTTTTTCCAGGCTAAGTGAAGATCTTCTAAATTAGTGAGACGCCATTTCCTCTCCAACTTACGGGTTATCTGCTTTAAGCTACGAGTTTGTGAGTTATACCACAGAGTCAGACACTTCTGATTTAAAGCTCTCTTTTTCAGAGGAGCTACAGCATCCAAAGTTGTCTTCAATGAGGATGTAAAACTATTGACAAGATACTCTAACTCCCTTACAGAGTTTAGGTAGCTACTCTGCTCTGTGTTGGTATATGACATTAGAGAACATAAAGAAGGAATCATATCCTTAAACCTAGTTACAGCGCTTTCTGAAAGACTTCTAGTGTAATGAAACTTATTCCCCACTGCAGGGTAGTCCATCAGGGTAAATGTAAATGTTATTAAAAAATGATCAGACAAAAGGGAGTTTTCAGGGAATACTGTTAAGTCTTCTATTTCCATACCATAAGTCAGAACAAGATCTAAAATATGATTAAAGTGGTGGGTGGACTCATTTACTTTTTGAGCAAAGCCGATAGAGTCTAATAATAGATTAAATGCAGTGTTGAGGCTGTCATTCTCAGCATCTGTGTGGATGTTAAAATCGCCCACTATAATTATCTTATCTGAGCTATGCACTAAGTCAGACAAAAGGTCTGAAAATTCACAGAGAAACTCACAGTAACGACCAGGTGGATGATAGATAATAACAAATAAAACTGGTTTTTGGGACTTCCAATTTGGATGGACAAGACTAAGAGACAAGCTTTCAAATGAATTAAAGCTCTGTCTAGGTTTTTGATTAATTAATAAGCTGGAATGGAAGATTGCTGCTAATCCTCCGCCCCGGCCCGTGCTACGAGCATTCTGACAGTTAGTGTGACTCGGGGGTGTTGACTCATTTAAACTAACATATTCATCCTGCTGTAACCAAGTTTCTGTTAGGCAGAATAAATCAATACGTTGATCAATTATTATATCATTTACCAACAGGGACTTAGAAGAAAGAGACCTAATGTTTAATAGACCACATTTAACTGTTTTAGTCTGTGGTGCAATTGAAGGTGCTATATTATTTTTTTCTTTTTGAATTTTTATGCTTAAATAGATTTTTGCTAGTTATTGGTGGTCTGGGAGCAGGCACCGTCTCTACGGGGATGGGGTAATAGGGGGATGGCAGGGGGAGAGAAGCTGCAGAGAGGTGTATAAGACCACAGCTCTGCCTCCTGGTCCCAACGCTAGACAGTCACAGTTTGGAGGATCCCAAAAAATTGGCCAGATTTCTAGAAATGAGAGCTGCTCCCTCTAAAGTGGGATGGATGCCGTCTCTCCTAACAAGACCAGGTTTTCCCCAGAAGCTTTGCCAATTATCAATGAAGCCCACCTCATTTTTTGGACACCACTCAGACAGCCAGCAATTCAAGGAGAACATGCGGCTAAACATGTCACTCCCGGTCTGATTGGGGAGGGGCCCAGAGAAAACAACAGAGTCCGACATTGTTTTTGCAAAGTTACACACCGATTCAATGTTAATTTTAGTGACCTCCGATTGGCGTAACCGAGTGTCATTACTGCCGACGTGAATTACAATCTTACCAAATTTACGCTTAGCCTTAGCCAGCAATTTCAAATGTCCTTCGATGTCGCCTGCTCTGGCCCCCGGAAGACAATTGACAATGGTTGCTGGTGTCGCTAACTTCACATTTCTCAAAACAGAGTCGCCAATAACCAGAGTTTGATCCTCGGCGAGTGTATCGTCGAGTGGGGAAAAACGGTTAGAGATGTGAACGGGTTGACGGTGTACACGGGGCTTCTGTTTAGGGCTACGCTTCCTCCTCACAGTCACCCAGTCAGCCTGCCTTCCCGACTGCACGGGGTCTGCCAGGGGGGAACTAACGGCGGCTAAGCTACCTTGGTCCGCACCGACTACAGGGGCCTGGCTAGCTGTAGAATTTTCCACGGTGCGGAGCCGAGCCTCCAATTCGCCCAGCCTGGCCTCCAAAGCTACGAATAAGCTGCACTTATTACATGTACCGTTACTGCTAAAAGAGGCCGAGGAATAACTAAACATTTCACACCCAGAGCAGAAAAGTATGGGAGAGACAGGAGAAGCCGCCATGCTAAAACGGCTAAGAGCTAGTAGCTACGCTAAGCTAGCGGATTCCCAAACAGGGAATCCGACACTAGACAGGCTGTGGAGCAGCACAGGTAACGCACGACAACAGTGCTAAAATAAAATAAAAATCCACTAGACAGGCTGTGGAGCAGCACAGGTAACGCACAACAACAGTGCTAAAAAATAAAATAAAATAAAAATAAAAATCCACTGGACAGGCTGTGGAGCAGCACAGGCAACGCACGACAACAGTGCTAAAATAAAATAAAAATCCACTAGACAGGCTGTGGAGCAGCACAGGTAACGCACAACATCATCTATCCTAATAATAAGCCCTATATAACAAAAGAAATCAAAGAGTGTATAAATAGGAAAACCAAGAATTTTGCAATAAAGACAGCGTAAGTCTGACAGAAACTCAAAAGGAACTGAAACAATGCCTAACTAAAGCAAGAGAACTACTAATATGAATCCTACAAAAAAGCAAATTATTACCTTGGATGAACAGCAAAGATCAGACGAGTTGAATGATTTTTATTTGAGATTTGACAAAGATAGCTTTTCTCAGGAGTGTGATAAGAGTGATGCAGTCACTGCCAGAAATCAGTACCACCGACTAGCTGGAAGTGGATCCAGCTAGTGTCCAGTGTCTTCTCCGTACTGTGAGAACTGGTAAATCCACTGGCCCTGATGGACTGCCGGCTTTTTTGCTCAAAAGTTGTGCAGAGGAACTGACATGGTGTTGTATATGTCAGCGTTCATTAGACACCAGTACTGTCCCAGCTCTATGGAAGAGGTCTATTATAATACCAGTGCCCAAAAAGCCCAAATAGCCTTGTGCTACAGAAAACAATGATTTTCATCCTGTAGTCTTGACCTCAATTATTGCAAAATGTTTTGAAAGATTAGTTTTGTCACTGCTCAAAACAGAAGTACAGCCCATGTTAGATGCATGTCAGTTTGCCTGTAAGCATGAGCGCAGCACTGAGGATGCCATTCTATGCATGTTGCACCTTGTTTCTAAGCATCTGGAAGGAACAAAAACTTTTGTTCGCACTATATTTATTGATTTTAGCTCAGCTTTTAATACTGTGCAACTCCACCTACTTTTTAGGTGGAGGACATGAATTGAAGGACAATTGAAGGACATGAATGTTAATGTAATTCTTATAAAATGGTTTTATTCTTGTTTAACTAACCACACACAGCAAGTGTCAGACATTATCAGATATCAAACACTGTAATACAGGAGTTCCACAAGGCCGTGTGCTTTCACCAATACTTTTTACAATTTATACTAATGACTGCAGGAAAGTACACCCCAATAATTTAATTTTTAAATTTGCAGATGACACAGCAATCATGAGCCTCTTGCATAAGGACATGGACCCTTTTGTCTACTACAATGAGATTGACACCTTTATTAAGTGGTGTGACAAAAAACATCTGATTTTAAACGTGTCAAAAACACAAGAGATGGTTTTTGACCCAAGACAAGTGACAACACACAAGCCAGTAGTCATTTCAGACCAAACTATAAATCTGGTGGTAACATATAAATATCTAGGGGTCCATATCGATAATTTGCTGAACTGGAAATCACACATTGATCATTTGTGCAACAAACTGCAGCAGAGAATGTATTTTTTGAGACGACTGAGGCTTTATGGTGTTAGCAATCAGATCATGCTAATTTTCTCACAGTGTAACTTAACTAGGTTGTCTAACATGCACAAAACAGCAATGAAAATAACTGGTATGAAAAAATATGAGTCCATTGAGAAGCTGTTTAACCAGTCAGTTATGACGCAGGCAACAAAAACCTCCACTCACCCACTGTCCTCAGAGTATGAACTTCTCCCTTCAGGAAGAAGATCTCATATACCAAAGTGTAAAACAAATCGTCTCAAATTATCATTTGTTCCAGTTTCTATCAAACTGCTAAACAATGCAAGTAACTAGTGCAATAGAACAAGGTGCAACAAACATCAGCACTTTAGCACCTGGCACTTTTCTCAGCACTTTAAATAGTTGAATGTCTCGGTGTTGTCACTGAAATGTATTTCCTGATTTTAGTCTAGATTTTAATTCTTGTGTTTTAAGTGATTTGTGTCCTTTTTAATTGTTCTCTGCCCTGTGAAGCAACAATGTAGTGCAACACCCAAGACAAATATCCCCAATGGGACAATAAAGTAAAGTTGACCTTGATCTTGACCTAATATTACCAAATACTCGCATCAATGCCAAAGAAAGATGGTGAATGTATTGCCCATTTCTACATGAGCCACTTTTGATCTATATGCAGGGTCCCCCACCTATATTGATGCCATAGGCGTACCCAGAGGAGTCCCAGATGAATATAAATTGGCAAATCAAGTGCATCACCACTGCCTTGGAGAACAAATAGGGGCCACCTCCCCCCTTTCAAATGTCACAGCACGCCCCTGACGAAGTGTTACTTTTAGTCTCACTTCCTGAGGCAGCAGGAAAGGATGATAAAGACCCTTGAGAAGACGAGGATGGAGGCCGATATGTTTTTACTGGTAACTAACCCGCTGCACTGCTAATTTGTGAATACATAGAAGCCACAATTTTTGAATTATTTTTAGAGCCCATGAACCCATATGAAAGGATAATGTGGTTCCCGCTATCTTTCTTGGGGTTAGGTTCTGATGATGTGCTTCTAGCGTTATTTGACTGTTTGATTTTCGGTTCATTATTCTACAATATGAAGTATTGTACATTACTCAGCCAAGGAATAACTGTGGATTATGTCAGGCCAAGGCTTGGGGCTGGGAGTCCTGCTCACCCCTGTTAATCTTATCCAGTGAAGATGAGGCCGACACACCCACACCAGGTCGGTGGTGTGTGGTCCTGGTTGTTTACAACCTGGTGTTTTTTTGTCCGTGTTTTGGCAGTATTTTGTTTTCTTTCTGTTGGTACAGTATTACACAGTGTGGGAATTTTATGCACATTCCTTGACAAAGCCCAGGGTGTTGAAAGGAGGGTCAAGCCTATGTGAGAGTTTTTCCTCCAGTAATTTGTTTTCCACCACGGTAACCCTCTGCAGGTTTTCTCTCACATGCTAAGGCAAGGAATGCTAGGCAGTTATATTTCGGTTGTGTTTATTTTTGCTTGAACCAATCTATGGTCTCAAATGACTGGTCATATCTGACCACTCGTTCTGAGACCCTGATTCATGTGTTTATCTGTTCTAGATTGGATGACTGCAATGTTCTATTTTCTGGTTTGCCGCAGTCCAGCATTAGGGCTCTCCAACTAGTGCAAAATGCTGCTGCCAGACTTTTGACAGGAAGCAGAAAGTTTGACCACATTACACCCATTTTGGCGTCTCTTCACTGGCTTCCTGTCCCTGTGAGATCAGATTTTAAGGTTTTTTTATAGACTAGTCTATAAAATTGTTCATGGACTGACACCTCCCAACTGAGCTGACCTAATTAAACCTTATGTGCCGGTCCCTAGGGTGAATAAAAATTCTGCAGGTCACAGAGCTTTTTCTTATCGTGCCCCTGTTCTGTGGAATGATCTCCCTGTGTCAATAAAACAGTCAGATTCTGTAGAGACTTTCAAGTCCAGACTTAAGACGCACTTATTTTCCATGTCGTATGGCTAGCATACTGACATAGTATGTTACTATGCTTCCTACCCTTTTAAATTCATCTACCTGCTGCAGTGTGTGCTCACCCACCCGGAGACCAGCGGGAGCGCTGTGAGAGTCATGTTCCTTGATTTCTCCAGCGCTTTCAACACCATCAGACCTGCGCTGCTGCGGGGGAAGCTGGAGGATGCAGGTGTGGATGGACATCTCACCGCCTGGACCATCGACTACCTCACTGACCGCCTGCAGTACGTGCGGCTGCGCGGCTGTCAGTCTGAGGTGGTAAGGTGCAGCACCAGGGCCCCCCAGGGCACCATCCTCTCACCTTTCCTCTTCACCCTCTACACCTCAGACTTCACCTACAACACGGACAGCTGCCACCTCCAGAAGTTCTCTGATGACTCCGCCATTGTGGGTCGCGTGTCTGAGGGGAACGAGCTGGAGTACCGGTCAGTCATCACAGACTTCGTGGACTGGTGTGAGAGCAACCACTTGTGTCTCAACACCAGTAAGACGAAGGAGATGGTGATCGATTTCAGGAGGAAACCACCACCTCACCCACTCAAATACCTGGGTGTTCACCTCAACAGCAAACTGGACTGGACTCACAACACCAACTCCACAGTCAGAGCAGACGGGAATCCTGTCGTCCCTCCCAGTTTTGTCAGATATGGCCACAGTGGAAAAGAAGGACATATATATGATGGTTATGAAAGTCCGCCACAGAGCCGAGTTGGCTGTCACTGCGGAGTCTGGGTGGTCGGGTGTGTTGGCCCCGGGGGCATCTCCCAGAGGCAGCTAGAGGTCCCTGTACTGCCCTCTTATTGAGAAACGCTGTGCTGATCTCCAGTGGCGGGTGGTGCATGGAGCCGTGGCTACAAACAGACATGTGGCCCACTTTGACACAGGCTCAAGCGGTCAGTGTGACTTTTGTTCAGCAGAGGAGACCCTGGAGCACCTGTGGCTGACCTGCCCATGTCCAATACCCTTTTTAATGTCCTGGGACTATGGATTCAGAGACTTGGGCAAGACTTTACCGATGAACTCTTTGTGCTTGGACCAAAATTTTCAGGAGCGCAGTGCAGAAATATATCGGTGACTAATTTTATCTTGGGACAGGCCAAGGTGAGTATTTGGATAACAAGGAGGAACCGGAGAGCGGGTACAGGCTGTACAGACCCTGAACACCTGTTGAAGAGACTGATAAGAGCACACCTCAGGCTGGAGTTTGCATACAGCTCATTGGTGGGGGAGCTGGAAGAGTTTGAGGCCATGTGGCCGATGGGGGGGCACTCTGTGAACTGAGAGGGGGGCAGCTGCTTATGGACTATTAGGATTTGTAGCTTTTTAAGCTTGTTGTGGTTGATTTTATATTTATTGTTTTGACTAATAACTGATATAAAATATTAATTAATTAATTAATTAATTAAATGATTTTTAAAAGTCAAAGTCTCTATGACCGGCTGCAGTCTCTCTCTCTCTCTCTCTCTCTCTCTCTCTCTCTCTCTCTCTTTCTCTCTCTCTCTCTCTCTCTCTCTCTCTAACCCTAAACGCTAAAACCTTCAAAATTAGTGCATTACTTTTAAACTAAAACGTATAGCTGATATTTTCACTTTATAAAACGATAGACATGATGGTATTCCAAATAACTTGTCTGTAATTAGTTTTTTTAAACTTGCGACCATAAGTCAAAACTGTCTGCCTGGGCATGACTTGGGTGATATGCCGGCGAGTCTGTATGGCGTGAAGAGCAATGATCTTTTTTCTGTCTCTCTTCCTTTCTGTCTAGTCGTCAGCTCTTCTCTGCCTGTTTTTAACTGTTAAGCTTTATTCACTCTGCCTGCAAAAATATGTTTGCAGTTTAAAAATTATTGTACCTAAATTTATCAGAAGCTAATTGGTCCGCTGATGGTTTTCAAAGTTATCTGAAATGCTAATCCGCTAATGAAAACATTAGCTTCAATAATTAGCAGTTAGCAGATTAGCGGAACCATGCCAACCATTGCACACGACTCACCGTTACGAGCACTGTGGCTGAAGCTTGTGACAGGAAGTCGTTTGTCTCTGTGGAGACTGTACTGCCTCTGCATCCAGTCAACCTGCAAAACACACCAATTAAAAAAAATGCAAAATAACAAAATAACTCTGCATCATTTCTGGTTTAAGCTTTGATTTACGTTACAGTAATACTCTACAATATAGTATACAAAAAATGAATGTTTATGAGTTTAATGGTATGAATATTTCATGAGGTGAAAGCTGGAACAAACCATTCAACGAGTTGAATGGTTTGTTCCAGCTTTCACTGAATTAAATATTTGTTCCATTGAAAGAATCTAAAAACATTCATTATTTGTTTTATATAATGGCTAAAATAGATCCTTTGATATTTTATTAATTTATAAACAACAGAAAAGGGACTTAAATTTTGGTGCTCCACTGTGACCTGTAGTCCAGTGATGCTGTGCACTGACTTCAGACTTCCATTAAAAAAAAAACTCACTCCAGCCAAAAATCATGTCAGCGTTTCATCTGAACAGGTCTTCATGCATCCAGACGGCTTACAGCAGAGTGGATTTTGTGTGTGTGTGTGTGTGTGTGTGTGTGTGTGTGTGTGTGTGTGTGTGTGTGTGTGTGTGTGTGTGTGTGTGTGTGTGTGTGTGTGTGTGTGTGTGTGTGTGTGTGTGTAGCAGCATCAGTTAGCTCAATCAAATCATCATGTCGTTGTCCCCCACACGCGACCAAACACATGCAACCTGGTCGGCACTTGTGCGTGCGCGTACTCCCAGAGAAAGACTGTGTATGTCCTCAGTGCAGTAAAAAAAATCACGGCAGAAATGAGTCCAGTTTTTTTTCTCTCTCCCTGCTCACAGCCTCCAGGCAGCACAGTGGATTTGTTTTGTGTGCGTGTGCATGCACGTACATGTGTGGGTGTGCGTGCATGTGTCGCATACATACATGTGCATGTGCACATGCATGCGCAATCACGTGCGCGAGTGTGTGTTTAGAGTGCAACGGTACCAAAAGTATGGAACCAAAATTTGCACAATGAATGGAACCAAGCTGCACTCTAAACACAATGCAGCACAAATGGGATGAATTAATCCATGTCATGTGATATACAAAGCACCAATCAAATGATAAGGATCCACTCAGCCATTATATAATGTCTTATAACTCATGATGATGACATTCACCCTGTAAAAGGTCAGGTTTTTGCCTGTGTCTGTTTTAATGGCAGCAGCTCAAACAGAGAGTGTCCAGGGTGGGACGAGTCCTTTAGGATGGTGTTGGCTCTCCTGAGACAGTGAGAGCCATGAAGGTCCCCCAGTGTGGGTAGAGGCAGTGGTGGGCACAGTCTCCTGTCTGCTGTGTATTTTGCAGCAGTGAGGCCCCTAAGAGGAGCTGAGCTCAACTCTACCCCAGCAGAAGGGGCCCAGCTGCCAGGCTGCCCCCCCCCCCCCCCCGCCCCCCAAAAAACAAAAGTCATTACCCTTTACAGCATACAGCGGTCCAGCCGTGAGGATAAATCCAATCCAATCCACTTTATTTATATAGCACATTTAAACAACAGAACAGTTTCCAAAGTGCTGCACATAAAAATGATTAAACAACTATACAAAACAATAAACCCACTCAGATACTAATAAATAAATAAAACACTGGGCCAAAGACAACAGAGGACCATACAACTCATGCAGAGCTAAAAGCAAGAGAATAAAAGTGGGTCTTCAGACGAGATTTAAAACACTCCACTGTGGGGGCTGTTCGAACGTGGAGAGGCAGAGTGTTCCAGAGTCTGGGCCCAGCCACAGAGAAGGCCCTGTCCCCCCTGGTCTTAAGTCTGGTCCTAGGCACCACAAGCTGGAGCTGGCCCTCAGACCTCAGAGCACACGCTGGGGAGTAAATTTGGAGGAGGTCTACAATATATTGTGAGGCCAGTCCATTTAAAGCTTTAAAAACAAATAATACAATTTTAAAATCAATTCTAAAATTAACAGGGAGCCAGTGCAAAGACGCAAGAATGGGTGTAATATAAAGTCCTCAAAAGGAAAGCAGGTTTGACTTATGGTTTTGATTTATAACCCAAATTAATCCAGTGTGGCAGACGAATGGTCATCCTAAAAATCGATCCCCCCAATGACGTGATCACGGATTATCACCTCGTTTCTGCTTCAAACTGCACACCAGTCATCATCTGTCTCAGCCACAGATATCTGAAGCTTTTGTACAACAATCATTTCCACATAAATTTCACAATAAAAGATGGAGGAAGCGATCAGAGCGCCTATCCAGTCTTCCCATGTCTGGCTGCTTACCAGGTTCTGGGTATGCATGTGTGTGTGTGTGTGTGTGTGTGTGTGTGTGTGTGTGTGTGTGTGTGTGTGTGTGTGTGTGTGTGTGTGTGTGTGTGTGTGTGTGTGTGTGTGTGAGATTGTCTCCCTGTCGGTCTCGTATGAAGTTTACTCTGAAGTCACGTTTAATCTCGAGAGATTTTGTGAGATTTCCTGTTTGAGCTCGGAATGTTGGTGTGTGAAATCTGTTTGTGTGTTTTTACCGTGTGGCTGAACACCACACACTGTACGACCAAACCTGATAGAGCTATGATTTTTTTATCTTCACGTGTGTGGTCTCTCAGGTTTTGGAAACCTAAAGATCATTTTAAATTCCTGTCGTGTGAACCAGGCTTTAGCATCATCACGACTGCTGGGGCGTCCTTAAGCTTGTCGGAAGTGAAAGATCGGGTCCGATATCGGCCTAATTATCCTGCCCTGTGAACCAGGCCTCAGGTGTGTCTGGGTTTCCTTCCCTTCGTGTCTCTTTCTCCTGACTCACACACTGTTGCCATGGTCACGTTTGACAGTCGGTGCGAGGTGTTACAGCTGTTCATTGAGAGGGCTCCGCCCCTTTTGCTCCTCTCAGATTGATTCTGTTCTCTTTCCCTCCTTATGGTTTAGAATCTCCGTTTTCACTGACTACGTTTACATGCCGTTAATATTCAGGTTAAGGTCAGTATTCCGGTTTCTGAATCATTAGGAATAACCTGTTTACATGCTTAAGCAGACAGAGTTACTCCTGTATACATGGTCATTGGTATCATTTGGAATATCTCCATCTAAACAGCGACGCACGTCTTCCACTGCTGCTTGATTTGGTCTGACGTTCGTGCAAATCCTGCTTCGTGTAAAACTCCTCACTACACACTTTTCTCAAACAGGCGTGAACATTTTCTCATTTTTGTCTCCTGTGGGCTGCCTCCACATCAAAACAGCGAGCGTAGTCTGTGGACCTGTTGCCAGATTTGGTGCAGTTCCACACAGCAGAGGGGGGGGGGGGGCAGTGTGAGTGGCCCGCTACGGCGTTTACCGAGTCCGCAGACTCAGTCAGCGCATTGGAGGCAGAGCAATCACAATGATGCCGGTGCCACGACCGGCCCACCTGATAAGGACGCAGAACACAATGCACTGTTTATCTCTGCTTCTGTGGTGTCCAGTGGGCTGCGCGCGCCGCATACAAGTAGTTGCCGTACTCAAAAGACCAAGATTCCTTGCGGATAAGATATGCACAGAACACAAAATAATGTTCCTTTCTATGGGAATATCCTGATGCGCGTTTATATGACCTGATATTCGGGTTAGAAAAGGAGTAACCCAGGGGTCTTATTCAGGTTTTTAAAAAAAAGAATATGAGCATATTCAGGTTTTTGCGGGTGTTTACATGGCCATGCACAACCGGGTTGTTGCTAATATTCCGGTTATGAAAGGGTTATTGGTTGCATGTAAACGTAGTCACAGTCTGTTTCAGATTATGTGTACCTGTTAATCTGCTCTGGTGTTATGTCACATTTCAAGTCACACTGTGTAGTTTTGGTTTTCTTGTTGGATGTGAAGCTCTAGTGTTTTTCCTCTCGCTCATTGTCTCCACCCATGTTTCCCCGTGTGCTTCACGTAATTCCCACACCTGCGGTAATCTGGTCACACCTAAGTTTTTGTTTGTTGCCAGTCATTTGGTTTTCATCTCTGAGTTCCCACACGTTCCTTGTGTCTGTCTTACACACGGTTCCATCTGCACCTGTGTAAGTCCATCTCTCACTGTTGCATTTTGACACTCGCTTTTTGTTCCTTCACGGTTTTGCTGCCTGGTCAGACTCCTGCGTTATTTGGTATTTTATCTTCATCTTTGATCCTGCCACTATTTTGTCATCACCTTGTTTGGACATTAAACTGCCAGTTTTGCACTTACATTTATGTCTTTTTGGCTATTTGCATTTTTGGGATTCTTCCTGCCTTTTCTGGGACCTAATCATAACATTTTTTTCATTTGTTAAAAAAGGCATTTGCAAAACTGAAAATTCTGTTTAAGTTGTGATTCAGCCAGGCAGCAACAACCATGTTATTTAACCAGGCATCATTAACACTGCCATCCAGTAGATGGCAGTGTTCTATGCATTTTGAACCATCTACTGGATGGCATAGTACATACTGGCATATTATGTTACAATGCTTTTTACTTTTTTATTCTTTTACTATACTTTGTAATCTTTTAATTCATTTTATTTTGTTTTGTGTGAAGTACCTTGAGGTGACTCTGTTGTAATTTGGCGCTATATAAAGTGAATAAATTGAATTGAAATTGAGGCTCAGTTTACCCATAATACTGTTTGGCATCTGTGTGTTAATATGTTAAAAACTTCAGAATTAGTGCATTATTTTAAAATTAAAAGATATAGGGCTGCAGTTATCGATTATTTTAGTAATTGAGTATTCTATCGATTATTCTGGTGATTAATCGTGTAAACGGATAAAAAGTACTTTTGTGTTTTTAAGAGTATCAACAGTCCAGGATCTCCCTAAGCAATGGCACAATGTCACTGCATCATCACACAGTTTGTCAAATTCAGTGTTTCCTTTTCTGTTTTCCTGGGTAATCATTTATTTTTTCACATCTTTACAAGTTTTGGATCTTTCCCAGTGTCAGAAGCTCAGCCAAAGTCTGAAATGGCGATGGGATGTGGCTTTCTGTGTTTTGATTTCCCCAACTTATATAATTTAACCACTGAAGGCTTTTTTAAGGTTGGTGGCACCTTGCGTGATTTTTTTTATCCCTCTTTCTCTGCGATTCAGCAGATGCATTTCAGATAAAGGTTGACCATGCAGCCTCGCAGTCACTTTTTTATTATTATTTTATTTGAATTACCATGTTTGTGAAGTGTTGTGTGTTGCCCAAAAAGAAAATTAAACTAAAAAGCGAAACACTCAGTTCGAGTCTGAGCAAAACACAGAAGGAAGAGTGGACTTCTTCCAGAGACTGTTTGTCAGTGTGTCCGGGGACAGAGCTGCGAGGGCAGAGCTGAGCCGCTCACACCGGGCAGAGAGAGGCAGCCACCGGCCGCTGCTCCTCCTCGTCTGCTGTCTGCTGCTTCACTTTAAATGCACAGTAAACTATTTCGGATGATCAACATGGACTGTTTTTCTCCAAAAGGCTTTATTTCACTTTGTGTCATGCTGTAAAGCTGTTGCTATTGTGCTAATGTGATTGCCGCTTACACAGCTCATGCATGCACTAGTCTTCTTCTGTTTGTTTTTTCTGGGGATATTACAGTGCCACACACAGGCCTGGCATATGTGCTACAACGTTAAACAAAGCTTCGATGCACAGAATTTGCCTCAAACATTTTTTGTAATCAAATTATTCAAGTAACTCGACTAATCATTTCAGCTCTAAAAAGATGTTATATTTTCTACTTTGTACAAATGACAGACTTGACATTAATGTAGTTAAACAATCTGGATTAATTTGGTTTATAAATCAAAATCACAAGTCAAACCTGCTTTCCTTTTCAAGATGTCTGCCTCATGGCTGGACCACTGTATGCTGCTACAGCAGTGGGCGGGGCGCACAAAGACAGAAGCGCTGACTCATTGGCTGTGTTTGGGTTTGTTGATCGCCTTTGATTCTATCAGAAGCAGTGGTGGTGTTTAAACTCAAAATTGGCTTGTTAGTAGCTGAGAGTGTACTGGAGACAATGCTGAAAGTTATCGGTTAGCGATTAGCTGTAGCCTGCGATAAATGTTTTTGGTGGTTTATCAGTTAAATGTTATAAAAGATAACTTTTCAGTTAGGTGATTAGCAGTTACTGAAGCAAACTTTTTGGTCAGCTATGCCCACCACTAGTGATCTTCTCTGGAGCTCTTTCCTGTTTGTACCCGTGCAGCTGGTAAACCACGTCCAGAAGCAGTCTGTGAGGATGCTCTCCATGGTAGAGCGGGAAAAAGACACCAAACATCTCTGGTTGATGTTATTTTTCCTGATGATTCTCAGAAAGTGGAGTCTTTGCTGTGCCTTCTTTACCAAGTGTGTGGTGTTCCTGTGCCAGGTCAGTCTCGCCCCTGTGTGGACTCTCAGGAAACAGAAGTCCCTGACCCTTTCCACACAGGTCCCCCCAAAGATAATGGGCTGAATTGTGTTTCTTCTGAAGTCTATGATTTGCTCCTTGGTTTTGGATGTGTTCAGAAGCAGGTTATTTTCTCTACACCACACCGTCAGCTGGTCCACCTCCTCCCGGTAGGCGGACTCATCTCCTCCAGTGATACAGCCGACCACTGTGGTCCACTGAAAATCATAGGGGCTGTGTTGCCAAAGTTCAAGCTAGACACAACCTTTTAGGCAAAGGCACATGTTTAAAAAAGTTAACACCAGAATAGTTTACATTATCATCCTGTTGTGAAGTAGTTAACAGACTGCAGGCTACCTAGCCCTCTAGCTAGATAGCTTGCTTCTTTTGTTGTCTTTTTTAGCCTGTTTCTTTTCCTTCATCACAAATTGTACACATATAGGTAGACTATGTGGCATACACCATTTTTATCCCAAATTATTCTACGTTACAAATAATCTTTCAATGTTTGGACAATTGTATTTCCATTTTTGCAATTTTCACTTTTTCTACCCCTACCCTTTGGAAAATGTCAAAAAAAAAGTTCATTCTATATCACACAGACCCCAACCTGATATCTAATGTGCAGAAACATATATTTTCTGTCAATACCTAGATTTATGATATCCATAAAGTCAGAGAAATTGTTTTTGCACAATACAGTCAACAGGAAGTTGCCACAATCAAAATGGCAGACTGTATTTTAGTATATGGCATCCTATGGCATTATGAATAAAAAAGGAAAGTATACACTATAGAACTACAACAGTACTTTACAGTTATAATGAATTTTATAGTCGATTGATTGATAAGATGTATTTGAAAAAAATTTTACATATAGCAATATGGTGGACATATATAATATAAGGAACCACATACAGTGAGGCAAATAAGTATTTGATCCCCTGTTGATTTTGCAAGTTTTCCCACCTACAAAGAATGCAGAGGTCTGTCATTTTTATCATAGGTACACTTCAACTGTGAGAGACAGAATCTAAAAAAAAAAAAAAAAAAAATCTGAAAATCACATTGTATGATTTTTAAATAATTCATTTGCATTTTGTTGCATGAAATAAGTATTTGATCCAATAGAAAAACAGACCTTAATATTTTGTACAGAAACCTTTGTCTGCAGTTCCAGAGGTCAGACATTTCCTGTAGTTCTTGACCATGTTTGCATACTGCTGCAGGGATTTTGGTTCACTCCTCCATACAGATCTTCTCCAGATCTTTCAGGTTTGGAGCTTCAGCTCCCTCCAAAGATATTCAATCAATCAATCAATCAATTTTTTTTTATATAGCGCCAAATCACAACAAACAGTTGCCCCAAGGCGCTTTATATTGTAAGGCAAAGCCATACAATAATTACAGAAAAACCCCAACTGTCCAAACGACCCCCTGTGAGCAAGCACTTTTAACAGGAAGAAACCTCCAGCAGAACCAGGCTCAGGGAGGGGCAGTCTTCTGCTGGGACTGGTTGGGGCTGAGGGAGAGAACCAGGAAAAAGACATGCTGTGGAGGGGAGCAGAGATCAATCACTAATGATTAAATGCAGAGTGGTGCATACAGAGCAAAAAGAGAAAGAAACACTCAGTGCATCATGGGAACCCCCCAGCAGTCTAAGTCTATAGCAGCATAACTAAGGGATGGTTCAGGGTCACCTGATCCAGCCCTAACTATAAGCTTTAGCAAAAAGGAAAGTTTTAAGCCTAATCTTAAAAGTAGAGAGGGTGTCTGTCTCCCTGATCTGAATTGGGAGCTGGTTCCACAGGAGAGGAGCCTGAAAGCTGAAGGCTCTGCCTCCCATTCTACTCTTACAAACCCTAGGAACTACAAGTAAGCCTGCAGTCTGAGAGCGAAGCGCTCTATTGGGGTGATATGGTACTATGAGGTCCCTAAGATAAGATGGGACCTGATTATTCAAAACCTTATAAGTAAGAAGAAGAATTTTAAATTCTATTCTGGAATTAACAGGAAGCCAATGAAGAGAGGCCAATATGGGTGAGATATGCTCTCTCCTTCTAGTCCCCGTCAGTACTCTAGCTGCAGCATTTTGAATTAACTGAAGGCTTTTCAGGGAACTTTTAGGACAACCTGATAATAATGAATTACAATAGTCCAGCCTAGAGGAAATAAATGCATGAATTAGTTTTTCAGCATCACTCTGAGACAAGACCTTTCTAATTTTAGAGATATTGCGCAAATGCAAAAAAGCAGTCCTACATATTTGTTTAATATGCGCATTGAAGGACATATCCTGATCAAAAATGACTCCAAGATTTCTCACAGTATTACTGGAGGTCAGGGTAATGCCATCCAGAGTAAGGATCTGGTTAGACACCATGTTTCTAAGATTAGTGGGGCCAAGTACAATAACTTCAGTTTTATCTGAATTTAAAAGCAGGAAATTAGAGGTCATCCATGTCTTTATGTCTGTAAGACAATCCTGCAGTTTAACTAATTGGTGTGTGTCCTCTGGCTTCATGGATAGATAAAGCTGGGTATCATCTGCGTAACAATGAAAATTTAAGCAATGCTTTCTAATAATACTGCCTAAGGGATGCATGTATAAAGTGAATAAAATTGGTCCTAGCACAGAACCTTGTGGAACTCCATAATTAACCTTAGTCTGTGAAGAAGATTCCCCATTTACATGAACAAATTGTAATCTGCAGTGCCTTTAATACCTATGGCATGCTCTAATCTCTGTAATAAAATTTAATGGTCAGCAGTATCAAAAGCAGCACTGAGGTCTAACAGGACAAGCACAGAGATGAGTCCACTGTCTGAGGCCATAAGAAGACCATTTGAAACCTTCACTAATGCTGTTTCTGTACTATGATGAATTCTAAAACCTGACTGAAACTCTTCAAATAGACCATTCCTCTGCAGATGATCAGTTAGCTGTTTTACAACTACCCTTTCAAGAATTTTTGAGAGAAAAGGAAGGTTGGAGATTGGCCTATAATTAGCTAAGATAGCTGGGTCAAGTGATGGCTTTTTAAGTAATGGTTTAATTACTGCCACCTTAAAAGCCTGTGGTACATAGCCAACTAATAAAGATAGATTGATCATATTTAAGATCGAAGCATTAATTAATGGTAGGGCTTCCTTGAGCAGCCTGGTAGGAATGGGGTCTAATAGACATGTTGATGGTTTGGAGGAAGTAACTAATGAAAATAACTCAGACAGAACAATCGGAGAGAAAGAGTCTAACCAAATACCGGCATCACTGAAAGCAGCCAAAGAGAACAATATGTCTTTGGGATGGTTATGAGTCATTTTTTCTCTAATAGTTAAAATTTTATTAGCAAAGAAAGTCATGAAGTCATTACTAGTTAAAGTTAAAGGAATACTCGGCTAAATAGAGCTCTGACTCTTTGTCAGCCTGGCTACAGTGCTGAAAAGAAACCTGGGGTTGTTCTTATTTTCTTCAATTAGTGATGAGTAGTAAGATGTCCTAGCTTTATGGAGGGTTGTTTTATAGAGCAACAGACTCTTTTTCCAGGCTAAATGAAGATCTTCTAAATTAGTGAGACGCCATTTCCTCTCCAACTTACGGGTTATCTGCTTTAAGCTGCGAGTTTGTGAGTTATACCACGGAGTCAGGCACTTCTGAATTAAGGCTCTCTTTTTCAGAGGAGCTACAGCATCCAAAGTTGTGCTCAATGAGGATGTAAAACTACTGACGAGATACTCTACGCTAAGAAGCTGCTCTAACTCTCTCTAGAGTTAGAGCAGCTCTAAGAGAACCACCCTATCTTCCAACAACATGCAGGATTTACAGAGGGTGTAAAGTAGAATTAGTAGTGTACTTTGGGCACTAAGAAATTCAAAAATGTAGCCAAGCAAACACGAACTAACCAATAATGGATAAGCTAACCACTCCTAAGGCTCACACAGACGCAGATAAATGAATTAAAATTCACAGCAGTTACACTGAAAAACTAACAGAAGTATTAAACAGGTAAAAAAGCAGCAGCTATAAAATGCACTAAACAGTTAATTAACTAACAGGAGTGTAAAAAGTGAAATGAAAAAAATGATTAGAAGGGTCAGAAATAGCTAACGCAAGCTACCCACTAGCAAAAATGCTAGCCGCTCCTAAGATTTTACACAGAAGTAAAAATTACTTAAAATTCACAGCAGTTCAACTGAAAAACGAACAGAAGTATTAAACGGTCGAACGCCTTCTCCAGATCCACAAAACACATGTGGACTGGTTGGGTGAACTCCCATGAACCCTCAAGCACCCGATGGAGCGTGTAGAGCTGGTCCAGTGTGCTGCGACCAGGACGAAAACCACACTGCTCCTCCTGAATCCGAGGTTCGACCATCGGTCGAATTCTCCTCTCCAGTACTCTGGAATAGACATTACCGGGGAGGCTGAGGAGTGTGATCCCCCTATAGTTGGAACACACCCTCCGGCCCCCCTTCTTAAGCAGAGAGACCACCACCCCGGTCTGCCAATCCAGAGGCACTGTCCCTGATTGCCACGCGATGTTGCAGAGGCGTGTCAGCCAAGACAGTCCCACAACATCCAGAGACTTAAGGTACTCAGGACGGATTTCATCCACCCCAGGAGCCTTGCCACCGAGGAGCTTTCTAACCACCTCGATGACTTCTGCCTGGGTAATGGATGAGTCCGCCTCTGGGTCCCCAGTCTCTGCCTCCTCTTCGGAAGACGTGACGATGGGATTGAGGGGATCCTTGAAGTACTCCTTCCACCGCCCAACAACATCCCCAGTCAGGGTCAACAGCTCCCCACCCGCACCGTAAACAGTGCCGGTGGAGAGCTGCTTCCGCCTCCTGAGGCGTCGGACGGTTTGCCAGAATCTCTTCGAGGCCGACCGATAGTCCTCCTCCATAGCCTCCCCGAACTCCTCCCAGACCCGAGTTTTTGCCTCTGCGACCGCACGGGCTGCGGCATGCTTGGCCTGCCGGTACCTGTCAGCTGCCTCTGGGGTCCCACCTACCAACAAAGATAAGTAGGACTCCTTCTTCAGCTTGATGGCATCCCTTACTTCCGGTGTCCACCACCGGGTTCGGGGATTGCTGCCGTGACAGGCACCAGAGACCTTGCAACCACAGCTACGAGCAGCCGCATCGACAATGGAGGTGGAGAACATGGTCCACTCGGACTCCATGTCTCCAACCTCCCCCGGGATCTGGGAGAAGCTCTCCCGGAGGTGGGAGTTGAAGACCTCCCTGACAGAGGGTTCCGCCAGTCGTTCCCAGCAGACCCTCACGATACGTTTGGGCCTGCCAGGTCTGACCGGCTTCCTCCCCTCCCAGCGGATCCAACTCACCACCAGGTGGTGATCAGTCGACAGCTCTGCCCCTCTCTTTACTCGAGTGTCCGAGACACGTGGCTGAAGGTCAGATGATACGACTACAAAGTCGATCATCGACCTCCGGCTCAGGGTGTCCTGGTGCCACATGCACTTATGGACACCCTTGTGCTCGAACATGGTGTTCGTGACGGACAAACTGTGACTAGCACAGAAGTCCAACAACTGAACACCACTCGGGTTCAGACCGGGGAGGCCCTGCTTCCCGATCACCCGTCTCCAGGTCTTACTGTTGCCGCCCACGTGGGCGTTGAAATCCCCTAGGAGAACAATGGAGTCCCCAGTCGGAGCGCTATCTAGTACCCCTCGCAGGGACTCCAGGAAGGTTGGGTACTCTGCACTGCTGCTCGGCCCGTAGGCCGAGACAGCGGTGAGAGACCTGTCTCCGACCCGAAGGCGTAGGGACGTTCACCGGAGTGAACTCCAACACATGGCGACTGAGCTGGGGAGCAATAAGCAATGCAACCCCAGCTCTCCGCCTCTCCCCGTGGGCAATGCCAGAAAAATGAAGCGTCCAGCCACTCTCCAGGAGTTGGGTACCAGAGCCCATGCTGTGCGTGGAGGTGAGCCCAACTATCTCTAGTCGGTATCTCTCAACCTCCCGCACAAGTTCAGGCTCCTTGCCCCCCAGCGAGGTGACATTCCACGTCCAAACAGCCAGGGGCTGTGAGCATGGGCCGGACCGCCGGGCCACCCACCCTCGACCGCCACCCAATCCTCTCTGCACCCGACCCCCATGGCCCCCTCTGCAGGTGGTGAACCCACAGGAGGGCGGGCCCACGTTGCTCCTTTGGGCTGAGCCCAGCCGGGCCCCATGGGCTAAGGCCCGACCACCAGGTGCTCGCGCGCGAGGCCCAACCCCAGGCCTGGCTCCAGGGTGGGACCCCGGCTCCGCCATACCGGGTGACGTCTCGGTCCTTGATCTTTCACTGGTCATGGAGGTTCTGAGCTGCCCTTAGTCTGACCCGTCACCTAGGATCTGTTTGCCTTGGGAGACCCTACAGGGAGCACAAAGCCCCCGACAACATAGCTCCTAGGATCGTCCAGGTAGGCAAACTCCCCCAGCACGATAAGGTGGCAGCTAGAGGGGGATTTTGATCATTTCCAACCACTCCACAAAATGTCATCAAAATCTGCTTAAAGCTTTCTGAGTTATCCTGCTGACAAACAGACAAACAAACAAACGCGACCGAAAACATAACCTCCTTGGTGGAGGTAACAAAGGATTGTGAAACTGGATGCTTGCTTTCTGAGTCTTGCGCATTACCGTAACTTCTAGACTGGTCTGCCGGTGTCGTGCCAAAGTAATTATCCCCGTCAAAATTGGTATCCCCTGGCGCGGGAGCGCGCACTCACTCAGTGCAGCACTTACAGATGTTCTGCAGCTGCTCCCAGGCAGAAATAACAGCATGTTTGTTGTTCAATACATGACATTAAAAGCTAACTTTCATAATCTTTTGACGACGTTTAATGCATTCGTGTCTTCATGTCGATTACACGCACAGACACAGAAACGATGTCCAACATAAAAAAAACACGCTGTAAGACGTTTATGATCGCACCACTCTCAAGATAATTCAATGATTTTCACTCTTTCTTCAGTTCATTCATTCGAGATTAAAATATGAACAGTTATTAAGTGTACACTTGTTATTTGTAACCTAACTCTCTTTATCCTAAGTGGTACAAACTGGTTAAATCCAGTTCTACATGCACATACCAAAGAAGAACAAAGGAAGTGAGAATAAGAATGAAACCAAAAATATAACCCTACATATAATAACTACCTTGATACCAAAAGAAATACAGAAAACAAATAAATAAAACCAGAATTAGACACAGAAATATATCTAACACACTCTTGTACTTTTCTGTGACTTTTTCTGTTGTAAATAAAATAAATAAATAAATCAAAGATAAGCAGACAAACGTGATGAGGGTGATGGTGGTTTTGGTTTACAAGAAATAAAATTAACTTTTACACTGTTAAAAATGTGGTTTCCAGGGGAATTCTGTCAAAATTACAATGAACATGTAAATGGTTTGCACATACATATTTATGTAAATTTTACAGTTGAAACCTGTAATTAAAAAATATTAGTGGTCTTTTTCACGTTGAATTGTCATGGCCATGCTGATATTACACTTCTTTTTTTTTTTTGGTAAAATTTACAAATATATTAAGTCCCTTTGGCTGCTCCCATGATTTCACTCAGGGTCACCACAGCAGATACAAGGAGGATCTACATGTAGATTTGGCACAAGCTGGACACCATATGTCCTTCCTGCTGCAACGTCACATGACACAGTGAAATGTGGCAGGGGTGGGGTTCGAACCAGGAACCTTTGTTACTGAAACCAGGTGCACTAAACACTTGGCACCACCCCTGATATCTGTCTGTATCTTATAGATTAATAAGCACAGTAGCTTTGTGGTTAGCGCATGTTGCCTCAGAGCAAGAAGGTCATTGGTTCGATTCCCACCTGTGGCCTTTCTGTGTGGAGTTTGCATGTTCTCCCCATGTTTGTGTGGGTTTCCTCCAGGTGCTCCGATTTCCTCCCACATTTAAAGACTGTAATAAAACTGCTTTTGGTGCGATTTGGAGGTTATAAGGATTTTGTGTTGATTTCATGGATTTTCTCACTTGGTTATACAGGTGGACCCTCAAAGGGGTTGACATGTAAGAGATGGCGACTGCTTCAGGAAAATGAAACTCTACACAGCCACTGAAGCTCTTGTGTTTTCTCAAAAACATGAAAACATGACTTAGGCCATTGTTTTAGGATGGTGACGAAATTAGATTGAGTCACTATTGTCATGTTCAAACCTTTGAACATGACAATAAGATGTAGCTGTTCAAACTAATCTGAGGTGTCTGTAAAAAGAGTCTCTGCGTAGCACTAATCCAGGATAAATCATTTATAAAGCACAAACTCTTATTATGAACATCACAATTTACTCTCAGTCATCATACAAAATTCCACATACCCTTAATTTGCCTTATATTATAAACTTCAGTAACGTTAACTACATGTCAATGATTGGAAAAACAAAAAGCAATGAAACCTACCTTATATAATCGCAGTAAGTTTACTTACCAAATCAACACAGAAAATGTAGTTTCTGAATTCCGCAACATTGCAATGTTTTATACAACTGAAGAAATACATTTAGGTATTTTGAACCAGGTACACCCCTGATCTCTATATATAACTGGATAACTCATTGGCCCGCACACTCTGTACAATCTGCTGAAGCAGCCTGGCGGCCATCTTACCACTCCCAACTTATGCAGGCCGCAAATACAAGTAGACAGCTTATTTTGACACTTTCTTCCCTTTATTCTGTCTTACACATATCTCACTGGGACAAATACTCAATTCTAAAAATCATCAATCTTTAATCCAAGTTTATACAAGTTTTTGTGGAATCATCACCAAGCTGCTTTTCAGATAACTGGACCAGTTATTCTTCCAATAAGTTTTGGTCCGATAATTTTTAGACCACTAACACATTTGTGCAGACGTGGTGACAAAGCTTAACAGTTACAAACATTTATTAAGTCTAAAATCAGTTGATTACCTACCTGTTAAATGTTTTGTAGCAGACGCGCAGTTCTATCCTCTGCAAACAGAGGAGAGCTGGTTCGAGAAGAAACCTCTTTATCCTCTGCAGGCAAAGGAGAACTGGTCACAAAAAAGAAAAAAGCTCATTTCTTTTGACCCCATACTGATAGCTGGAAATATCACCCAAGTCATCCAGAGGCATACAGTTTTAACTTATGGTTAAAAATTATTATTAATTAAAAATGATTAACATTTATAAAAGTTATTTAAATTAACATCACATCTGAAGTTTTAAAGTGAAAGTATCAGATATATGTTTTTGTTTTAAAGTAATGCACTAATCCTGAAGGTTTTATTGTGGACATGTGTCCAGGTGCATTATGGGTAATCTCAGTACATTCACGACAGAAGAAATGCATTTGAGACGCTCTGATCAGGCTCCACATGGACAACAGCATTAAACTCTTTGTATATTGTGCCTAAAACTCTCATGAATATATTCTCTGGGTTTATAGACATTGTTATTGTGTTTGTTTTATGTAAAAGTGCCAGAAGAAGCCCAGGTTACTTCTCCATTATTTTCAATTGGAATCACTGCAGTCGATTCCTGTTTGCTCTTTTACGTCTTGCTTATTTCAGATATTTCAGACAACTTTATTGATCCCAAAAAGGGCAATTACGTTTACATTCCAATTACCTCAGACAAGATACAGCAATTAATCCACAATTGTTACTTGTTTACCGTAATAATGGCACACACCAAAATTAAAGACAACACATAAACATTTTCATTGTTTATGTGCTCTAAACTTGAAGCAGGCTGTCATTTGAATTGAGGCAAAGTGAGTGAAGGCTGCAGCAAGACGGGCCCACGCCGCCCAGCTTGGGGAGTTGAAGGCTGCAGCAGTAAAAACCGCGCTGCCTTCGAGGTGGCAGAGAGGAAGCCAGGGTGAGGGGAGTGGAGAGACACGGGGGGTAATAGGGATGGAGGGAGGGAGACATGCGTCGTGTGCAGATGAGTTAAATTTCTGTCAATTTCTGTCTGTGTGTGTGTAAAGTATGACAGTTTCTGTAAATGTGTGTGTAAAGTCTGATGTTGCTAGACAACAGCAGGCTGGAGGGGGGGATAGATAAGAAGGGGGAGCCAAATTCCTTCACGAAGGCCGTGCTCTTCCTGGGGGAAGAGCAGGGCATTTGACCTTCAGGAGCCGATAAGGCTGCCATGTTGATGTTTGGCGAAGAGATACAGAATTCCATTTACTGCAACTCTGACTGTCTAGAGCCCAAATTTATGAAGAATATTCTCTGGTCCTCAGCAACACATTCCTTTGCAATGCAGCGATTTGCTCCGAGATTGTATCCATTTTGCATTTGAGTTCAAAAGTTCACGCAGTCTGACATTACACAGCATTGCCCAACTCATTAATCATGACGGACAGAGGGGACGAGATTCTGGGAGCAGCTGCCTTGCCAATATTTCTGTGGGTCAGGGCAGCGCACAAACCAATCAGCACCCAACCTCCCACCATGAAAGTGAATAGGAATGAATCCTCAATGTCTTCCACATAGAATGAATGAGTCAAACAATCAATGTTAGCAGAGGTACATTTTACTCATAATCCCTTTGGCATCTTACAAAACTTCAGAATTAGTGCATTATTTAAAATTAAAAGATATACATTATATTTTAACTTTCTACAAATGACAGAATTGACATTAATGGAGTTATTCTATCGATATTAATTTTATTTATAAATCAAAATCATAAGTCACCACTGCTTTATTTTCCAAGACCTCCGCCTCATGGCGACACTACTATTGAGTAGAGAGTTGAGTTTTACTGTTCCTCTCAACTGCTTCTCTGCTGTAAGCCATGTAGTAAACATGAGCTTCCAGCAGGGGGCAGGACGCACAAAGACAGAAGTGCTGACGGAGACAATACTGAAAGTTATCGGTTAGCTGTAGGTTCCGATAAATTGTTGGGTGGTTCATTGGTTTAGCTTTATAAAAGATAACTTTTCAATTAGGTGATTATCTGTTATCAAAGCTAACTTTTTGGTGAGCTGTGACCACCACTGTGTGTGTGTGTGTGTGTGTGTGTGTGTGTGTGTGTGTGTGTGTGTGTGTGTGTGTGTGTGTGTGTGTGTGTGTGTGTGTGTGTGTGTGTGTGTGTGTGTGTGTGTGTGTGTGTACTGTTACCATATCATGAACAAAAGTGAATGGAATAATACAGTAATAGTGGATTTTTTTAAAATAGTTGCACTAAAAGAATAAAACACCACTTAATTAGCTACAGGAGAGTTAGTTTTCCCTGCAATCACATTTATTACACACAGCTCTGTGAGCTTCAGCCTAATACAATAAAGCTTGTAGCAACAACAGCTAAAGCTCCCAAACTATGCACAAGTAGACCTAATAAATGTCTTAAAATAGTTCGTCCAACACAAAACACATCATGTCGCTACACATGTTGAGTTAATAAGCCACTTATTATCATTTATTTATTTATTTATTGCCTATATGCTGGAATAAGGGAGAGAACTCTTGAAATTATTGTTCATTACTTCCCATTTCAGTCATACTCACAGGTAAAATGTTCGTCCACAGCCTTTGAACTGCTGATTTGCTCAGTTTATAGCTGCACATGAAGGTATTTTTTTTTTAACAAAGCACATTCAGGAGCGGGACATCGGAGTGGTAATATGACAGCCTGTTTGCTTCAAAAATATTGGCCAATGAGTGATCCAGTGTTATATAGAGATCAGTGGGTTCAGCAGACTCACTTACTAGTAACACACTTAAAGGACAAAATTAGGGGGTAGGGGTAATAATTTGGTTTCTGTGTGGTTTTTAAAAAACCACATGTCCTCCAGTTGCCCTGCATAATGTTACTGGATGGTCAAGAACTAAAATGCTATAACCGTTGTCAACCTTTCAAAATTTGATGGCACAGAATGGAGAAAACAGAGGATATTTTTCAAAAAAGGTGAAAATTTGTTAATTTTTTTAATATTTTTCTTAAAAATTAGTATAATTTTTTTTTACCAGGTTTGCATGAATACGGGTTAATTTATAACATGCTCCCTAATAGTTAGAAACAATGTATTGATCATTTTGATGGCTAACAAAGCCTATATCTACATATCATTTTTTTTTTTTGCATTTTTCAATGGGTAACGAACTTAAAGCGCTCACCACGGCCACACCCACCAATGTTATGATTGCAGACCCCTTGATTCAAATATCTCGTTGGCCCTAGTTTTGAGAAATATATGTCTCTGATACTCCCCCGATGGGGGGGGGGGGGGTTTCGATACCTGGCCTGTTGTCTATAATGCCTGCACAGACCACTTCTGTCTAAACAACTTCCTCCATTTTTGTTCCATTTACTGCAGAATCATGATGACAATTCCATTGACTTTCACCATGTTTTATGTCAGAAACTTTCAACAAGGTCTGCAGTGCCCTCTAGTGGATATTTTCCTCAACATCTGTGCCAATATAAACAACATACGGCAGAGTATGTGGGTAGTCACAGTCACACAGATTTATGGATGGAAATGGGGCATAATTTAGCCTTAAAACACCTCAAAATAGTTTTAAAATGTGGTCAGTTTTCTCAGATACTCATTTTTTTAAAGTTCTGATAATAAGACAAAAAAAAAAAAATACAGCTTTTATAGTAAAAGTGGAAATAACCAACAGCAAATATGTATTCCAATTAATCATTTGGAATACTTATCCCCAGATTCTGTATCATGAAACAGATGAAAGTCTACAGCTACAGCTATGAGATGCCAGTGCAATGGAGGCCAGCAGGTGGTGCTGTGCAGAAGTTAAGTAAACACTCCCCAAGGCCAAAAGACACTGGCAACAGCAGCTAGGGTATATGGGTTTTAGCCTCTTGGTTAGAGCACCTGCCTCCCATCCTGGGGACTGTGACTTTTAGGCCAGTCAGTGTTGCCACAGTTACTTTGAAAATCAATTACTGATTACTCTTTGAAAAAGTAACTTAGCTACTTCACTGATTACTCAATTTTAAAAGTAACTAAGTCAGATATCTAGTTACTTTATTAGTTACTTTCAGCAGCTGCCAACACCCCCCACCCACCACCACCTCAAAATGAAAATGATAACCCGTTTTGCCAGTACTTACTTTATAGTCACCCTTTCTTGACTTCAGTGAACATACATACCTGTTTTCTAAAAAATAAAATAAATACATCTTTCTTGACCTCATATTTAACTGTTGATGGCACTGTAACAGTAAAACTTACCATTTCTAACCAACATTGTTTATAAATGGAACTATTAAATTATTTCTAACATTTTTTCTAACATTTAAATTCTCTCTAAATATTTTAGTTGTTGAAATTATTATTATTATGAGTAGTATTTGTAGTAATAGTAAAAGAAAAAGGCTTCAAAACTGGACCTTTAATCTAGGGTTGTTGTGGGGGGCCACATCTCTGCCCACGCCATGCTCCCTTCCTGTATGGATTCGCCCCTGTTTTGGCATTTGAGCACAAATAATGGATAACGTTTATTTATGCAGAAAACACAACCAGATAGACAGGTAAGAACATTTTATTGGCGTTTTTTACATTGTGTCATCATCAGAAAGAGAGATAAGGTGCATTTGGGTGGAAAAAAAAGTGTTAGCTGTTAAGGTGTCGCGGATCAGCTGTTTTCAGCGAGGACACACAGAGCGGCTCAGAGTTTTAAATAAAGGTGGGAAAAGCATAAAAATGTCTTTGCAAAGCTTAATGCAGGTGTGCTGTCATGACTGTGCTTTGAGAGATGAGGACTAATGGTAGCTGCTGCAGAAAACCACGGATGAAAAGCTTGCAGCTCGCTGAAAGTGGGCAAAGTAGGTATTTCAGTCGAACCCTGACCTCCTGTCCATGGGCCAAGTTTAATGCTGCTAATGACCCGCAATGCAAACATAATAATGCACAGTGACTTGGAGAAGTAACTTTAATTTGATTACTGATTTGGAAAAATTAACGCGTTAGATTACTTGTTACTGAAAAAAGTGGTTAGATTAGAGTTACGCATCACCCCCTGCAGGACGTTCTGTCTGCTCTGGAGAGCAGTTTCAGTGACAGACTCATCCACCCTCGCTGTGAGGGAGAGATTCTGCAGATCGTTTCTCCCGGCTGCTGTCAGACTGTACAATGAACAATGCTAGTACTGTGGTAACCATAGCAACCAGGACAGTAATCATGTCATTACCTGCTGTATTTATTAGGTGCAATAATTTAACTTATGGTGCAAACGTGTCACTTTACCTACTATATTTTAACCTGCCCATATTGTAAATATCAGAGTAACTTATCGTATATTTCACGCTGAAGCCATTTTATCTGATCACTCTCACATCCTGACAGTGTACATCATCCCGGCAGTGCAGCATTGAACTGAACAATGGTAGCCTCAGCTTTACCCGGCACTCAGTGCTTTTTTAGTTCTTGTTTTTTAAGAGATGCTTGTCTGTTTTACTTCATGCCCTTCTGTCTATTCCTACTGTTCTATTCTGCGATGTGACACTGAAATTTCCCCATTGAGGGATGAATAAAGGCTTTTCTTATCTTTTCTTAAGTAATGCATTACCAACATCACTGAGGCCAGTGTGTGACAAAGTAACACAGGTTACATCAGTCCATAGCAGGTTACTTCCACAGCCAAGTTAGGTACCCATCTACAGCTGGGTGGACTGTAGTAATGCAGATGAAATGTTACTTTCACATTGGAAGGTGTGGCCACTGAGCTGGCCTTAGCCTGTTGCAACCGCTCACAAAACCTAGCTCGTAGAGTACATTTTACACAGACACTGAGAGGCATCAGACTCATGCTTATCCCTGGGTACTGCAGCATGAAGCACGAGAGGCTGATTCCCCCTCATGGAATGCCAACATATTCCTTGCTCCTACCCCAGCCAAGAAGGGAACCCATTCACAGCTGGGTGTCCAGCTCCTATCCCAGAGAGCCACCTGCTCCACAAACCTAACTAGGTACCTGAAATGTTAGTTTGAGTTCTTTTGCTAACCACTATAAAATGTTAACATTAGGCTCTTAGTTATTTTTTTTTTTTTCTGTTATTTCTACTTTAAAATGCAGGACAAAGCCATAACACTGAGTGATTTTGACAATTTATGGCAGACAGAAGAAGGATTCCTCTTCATTAGTTCAAAGAGTGCTCGTGCGCTTTCTCTCCTTTTCTGTTTCATTGTCCAGGGTTAAAAGCAATAAAAACACTCCCACCTCACCTACACCGCTGTCCTCCACAATGCACTCACATATGTGCCGACACTCTCTCATGGGCTGATGCTTCCAAGTCTGATCTGATAAGAGGCTGGTCCTTGGAAATGTGGGTGCAGTAAATCAAAAGACAGATCACTGACGTGCACAGTGTCAGGTCACTATTGTCCACTTACACTTAAATCACAGCAGAAGAGGTTGAAAATAAATACTATTGAGAGGCAGCTGCAGTCTTTCGTGTAGTAAAGACCTGCAAGCTTTATTCCCTACATGTTCCTCAATTACACTCAATTAACCCTCTGGGGTCTGAGGGCATTTTTTGGACAGTTCACTCTTCTGGCATAAATGTTTTTTTTATTGCTGTTAACAGCTCTCCCTGCATCCCACAATCAAGTTTTATGTCTCTTTTGACAACCTGTACTTTTTTATTATTACTATTACACAAAGGACACATCACAAACTTCGACTTCTAAGTTGACTGTGTGTTTGTTCTCTCCTGCTCGGAAAGCAGCTTTCACACTTCGAGGCTCATTCACAGTTTGAGGAGCAGCACCTCCCCCTCGCTCCACTGATATGGTAAACAGTGCTTTACGCCAGAGCGAGAGAGCTTGGCACAGGCTTATCCAATAACATTCACAGGCAAACTAGTCGAGCAATCCTGACACTCACACACTCTTTGTTTGAGCATGTTTGGTGTTTGATCGCTGTGCATAATGGCGCATTGGAGCCACCAGCCAGGGGGCTATTCAGACAGGCCAACTAATAACACGTCACTCCTAAAAACAATCTTTGGTTTATCACGTGAAGTGAATCTGCCCTACAATTGGATTTTGGAAAACCATGTGACGGTGAACCAATTCCGATTGGACACTTACATTGCACACGTCATCACACAGCTTCTATGAGGAGTACAAAGATGGTGGATGGCTGGCTCGAAAGTCCACGAAGTTAACTTTTCAGCAAAAAAAAAAGTAAGTTTCTGTCTCATATCATTAAAAAGTTATTCATAAAATTTAATAAAACTTGGTCTCAGCAGTCGTATATGACACCATCAGCCCCAGAGGGTTAGCAAGAGTTGGTTTAAATACTCAAGCATGACATATTTGGTGTTTTGGGGCTTTTAGAACAGCTAAGTGGAGCTACTCTGATAAACTGAAAAAGCAATTTTCAGCTTACAACCCCAAAGTGTGGAGAGGCCTTCAGCATGTCAAACTACAGGAAACAAACCCCACACCCTGTGGAGAACCCCTGACTGGCTGAGGAATTGAACCTGTTTTAAACCAGGTTTGAAAGGGACACTTTCTCACCCCTCACCCTCCCCAACAACAGACTTCCTGCTCCCATAGTCACCTCTGTCCCCCTCCACTCTGTGACACCACCTGCACTAATGATCTGTGAAGAGGAAGTATGCTGCCACATTCGCAAACAAAAGATCAAAAAGACTCCAGGACCTGACAGTGTCTCACCCTCATGTCTGAGAGCCTGTGCTGACCAGCTGGCCTCCATCGTCACCTGCATCTTCAACAGATCTCTAAAGCTGTGCATGGTTCCTTCCTGCTTTAAATGCTCCATTATTATCCCAGTCCCAAAGAAACCCTCCATAACAGGACTAAATGACTGTAGTCATGAAGTTGTTTTGAACGGATGGTGTTGACCCACCTGAAAGACATCACAGGAATCTTGCTGGACCCCCTGCAGTTTGACTACCGAGTAAACAGGTCAGTTGAGGATGCAGTCAACATGGGTCTGCATTACATCCTGCAGGACCTGGACTCAGCAGAAACGTACATGAGGATCTAGTTCTTGGACTTCAGTTCAACGTTCAACACCATCATCCCCAACATTCTCCATTTAAATAAACTCCCCAACCTCTCTGTGCCAGCTCCCATGTGTCAGTGGATCTCCAACTTCCTGATGGACAGAACATAGAAGGTGAGGCTGGGTGCATCACATCCAGAGCACGGACAATCAGCACTGGCACCCCTCAGGGGTGTGTGCTCTCCCCACTGCTGTTCTCCCTCTACACAAACGACTGCACCTCAGGGAACTATTGGTTTATGTGCCGCCCTGACCTACCGGAGAATTGGCAAGACGGCTGCCACCAGAACCACGACCCCTCACCTGTCCATCATGATTAATGAGTTAGGCAAGGAGATACATTCTCAGACTGTGTTAACTCTTGTACTGAGTCCAGGGGCGGTCCTGGAGGCGGGCCGACCGGGCAGCCGCCCGGGGCGGCATCAGGGGGGGGGCGGCATGACCGTGCGGGGGGAAAAACAAACAAACAACAAAGCAAACAAACAAAAAAAAAAACGGTCAAAAAAAATTAAACCCTGTCCAAAAAAAAAAAAAAAAAACGGGGTGGGGGGTGTTGTCCTGATGGGGAGGTTCGTGGTTACAACGCGCTCAACTTTTGTTCAAAATCAGCTTCTTATCACTGGTAACGACGCGGCTTACCCCTCACTCATTCCTGCAGCTTCACAGCGCTTTAAACGGTCCACAGAGTTCAATAGCGACACAAAGAGCGCAGCGAAACGAGACGAGTCATTGGATAAATGCTGGGCTTTGTCCCGCCCATCGGACGCTCTGCGTGTCTGGGGGTCTATGGGGCAGTGGGCGGGCCTCGGCCGGCCCGGACGCTCAGCTTCTGCATGATGATTGGATGATCTGTCTGAGGCTGAATCCCTTTTTGATTGACAGCGAAATGAGCGAATCAGCGATCTTTTGATGTAAACATCCGTGGGAGCATTTTTTAATGTTCATTCTGTTCTGAGTTGAACCGGAGACTTTCCTAATCCTCTTAGCGGCATTTTCTTTGTTAAAAACGACTAGCGACAAATCCAGCTTCTATTTCTGGTGGGGTTTTTTGTAGCTGCTTGTGTTTGCAGACTGACTTCTATCTCTCTTTCTGACTTCTATCGCAGTTTCTGTCCCTACCGAGCAGCGGGTGCTGCTGAGCTCCTCCACCGTCACAAAGCACTCACAGGCGGACACACTTCACACGAGCCTCGCGCCAGTCCCAGCTAGCGAGCTAGCTAGGTAGCAAGCTGCACATAATCGCAGACAATTTGAATGTTGTGGACCGGATTTTGGTGAAGCCATTTGATAGTCTTCCTTACGAAGAAAAACTTAGAGTTAAACAGCAGGGAAGATCAACTCCTCAGATTAATTTGGTGCAAAAGGTGGGAAAAGTAGCTGAGCTCTCAATGGTTTGCAGGCCAAAGTTAAAGCAATAGCCCCCAGGTCAATGTTTGTGCATTGCTATGCACACAGACTGAATCTGCTTCTGTCTCAGGGGGCTAAATGCTTATCTGAGTGCAGAATATTTTTTGCATCACTCTCTGGGTTTGCCACATTTTTCTCAAAATCCACAAAGAGGATGTCTTTTCTTGAGTCTGCAGGCTGCTCAAGGTTGCCCAGAAATGCTCCTACTCGATGGAATTTCACATCATGGATAGTGAGCACTGTGGCAAACAATTATGATGCCCTCCTGCAAACTTTTGAGATGATCATTGCAGATAAGTCCATGGATGATGACACATTAGACTGTGCCAATTTCTTTGTGTTTGTTATTGTAGTAGTCATTAAAACTGGAAATTTGTTCTTGAAAATAGCTGTTGTGAGTTCATTTGTGGGATTGTGGGTGTTCTGGACGAAGTTAGTGTTTTCATGGGTGGTGGGGCGGAGGTGGTGGCCATGTTAGTGTGCGTGGGGGGGGAGAGCACGCAGGGGGTTTCCACCACCGTTGGACTCATCCAGGATAGTCATGAGACTGCATAAAGACAGGAGGTGGAACAGTTGGTCCTCTGGTGTGGTCAGAACAACATGTACCTGAACCTGCTCAAGACTGGAGATGATAGTTCACTTCATGAGGAACCCACCATCACTCCACCTCCCCATCCTCAGTAATACTGTGCCTACTGTGGACACTTTCCAGTTCCTGGCATCCACCATCTCCCAGGATTTAAAGTGGACCTCCCACATCCATCAGGAAAATGGCCCAGCAGAGGATGTACTTCCTCAGACAGTGCAGGAAGTTCAAGTCCAGGAACTGCTCATCATCTTCTACACATCCATCAGCCAGTCTGTCCTGTGCATCTCCATCTCCATTTGATTTCCCTCTGCGTCCAAACATGACAGGCACAGACTTCAACCAACTGTCAGGTCTACAGAAAAAAAAAATCATCTGAGCCAGCCTGCTCTCCATCCAGTAATTATACCAGTCCAGGACCAGAAAGCGAGCTGGTAACATCTCTGCAGACCCCTCCGACCCTAGATCTCAGAATCTTGAGAAAAGTGAAGGCTTACCTCCCAGCATGTGATTTTGAGCGAGTTATTCATTTGTTTATAACATCTCGTCTTGACTATTGTAACTCACTCTACTGTGGACTGGACCAGTTGTCTCTAAAGCATCTGCAGCAGGTCCAGAATGCTGCTGCATGACTGCTTACAGGGATGAGGAAGCGAGAGCACATCACCCCTGTGTTAGCCTCGCTCCACTGGCTCCCAGTCACATTTAGGATTGATTTTAAAATCCTGCTGCTTGTGTTCAAGTGTTTAAATGGTTTGGCTCCCGAATACCTCTCTGAGCTTTTGACTCCTTATGTTCCGGTCAGATCAGTGAGGTCAGAAAGCCAGCTTTTATTAAATGTGCCCAGATCTCGATTAAAAACTCAAGGTGATCGGGCTTTTTCGGTGGCTGCGCCTAAACTTTGGAACAGTTTGCCTTTGCATATCAGAGCTGCTCCATCTCTAGAGTCTTTTAAATTTGTTCTTAAGACTCATTTTTATGCTTTGGCTTTTAATACAATTTAAGCTGTGTGTGTCTGGTTTTATGTGTCTTTGTATATTTTGGCATTTTAATGCTCTGTTTTTTTTATGGTATGGTTTTTGATATTGTTTTTACTGTGAAGCACTTTGGGCAGCTGCTGTTGTTGTAAATGTGCTATATAAATAAAACTGACATTGACATTGACATTGGACACACCCTGTTTAAACTCTTCCCCTCTGGTCAACGTTACAGAGCTCTGTACGTCAGAACAACGAGACACAGGAACAGTTTCTTTCCACAGGTCATCAGACTGATGAACAACTTAATCTGCCAAAAAACTCAATCATTCATATACCTCATGTACAACTTAACTTCAATCTGTTGTCTGTTTCACACATCCTTTTTTCTTTTCTCTTATTGCACATTTTATTTTACTTGCACATTTTATTAGTGTAAATTATTGCGTGTTTAGGGTATATCTATACATGTAGTACAGAGGGAGTACAGCTCAAACTGAAGTCAAATTCCTTGTATTGATTCTGTTAGACTCAAGACCACTTTGTAATAGTAAATACACAAGCAGTAGACGTGATATGTGTGCAGGCCAGTAAATGCAATCAAACAGAATTATATTACTTTCATGTACAGTAGTGTTCAGAATAATAGTAGTGCTATGTGACTAAAAAGATTAATCCAGGTTTTGAGTATATTTCTTATTGTTACATGGGAAACAAGGTACCAGTAGATTCAGTAGATTCTCACAAATCCAACAAGACCAAGCATTCATGATATGCACACTCTTAAGGCTATGAAATTGGGCTATTAGTAAAAAAAAAAAGTAGAAAAGGGGGTGTTCACAATAATAGTAGTGTGGCATTCAGTCAGTGAGTTTGTCAGTTTTGTGGAACAAACAGGTGTGAATCAGGTGTCCCCTATTTAAGGATGAAGCCAGCACCTGTTGAACATGCTTTTCTCTTTGAAAGCCTGAGGAAAATGGGACGTTCAAGACATTGTTCAGAAGAACAGCGTAGTTTGATTAAAAAGTTGATTGGAGAGGGGAAAACCTATATGCAGGTGCAAAAAATTATAGGCTGTTCATTTGCAATGATCTCCAATGCTTTAAAATGGACAAAAAAAAAAAAAAAAAAAAAACAGAAACGCGTGGAAGAAAACAGAAAACAGCCATCAAAATGGATAGAAGAATAACCAGAATGGCAAAGGCTCACCCATTGATCAGCTCCAGGATGATCAAAGACAGTCTGGAGTTACCTGTAAGTGCGGTGACAGTTAGAAGACGCCTGTGTGAAGCTAATTTATTTGCAAGAATCCCCTGCAAAGTCCCTCTGTTAAATAAAAGACATGTGCAGAAGAGGTTACAATTTGCCAAAGAACGTATCAACTGGCCTAAAGAGAAATGGAGGAATATTTTGTGGACTGATGAGAGTAAAATTGTTCTTTTTGGGTCCAAGGGCCGCAGACAGTTTGTGAGATGACCCCCAAACTCTGAATTCAAGCCACAGTTCACAGTGAAGACAGTGAAGCATGGTGGTGCAAGCATCATGATATGGGCATGTTTCTCCTACTATGGTGTTGGGCCTATATATCGCATACCAGGTATCATGGATCAGTTTGGATATGTCAAAATACTTGAAGAGGTCATGTTGCCTTATGCTGAAGAGGACATGCCCTTGAAATGGGTGTTTCAACAAGACAATGACCCCAAGCACACTAGTAAACCAGCAAAATCTTGGTTCCAAACCAACAAGATTAATGCCTCGCAGATGTGAAGAAATCATGAAAAACTGTGGTTATTCAACTAAATACTAGTTTAGTGATTCACAGGATTGATAAAAAGCAGTTTGAACATAATAGTTTTGAGTTTGTAGCGTCAACAGCAGATGCTACTATTATTATGAACACCCCCTTTTCTACTTTTTTACTAATAGCCCAATTTCATAGCCTTAAGAGTGTGCATATCATGAATGCTTGGTCTTGCTGTATTTGTGAGAATCTACTGAATCTACTGGTACCTTGTTTCCCATGTAACAATAAGAAATATACTCAAAACCTGGATTAATCTTAGTCACATAGCACTACTATTATTCTGAACACTACTGTATTTTTATTTTTGGACACATGAACTGTTACACTAACAGTTATGTGTGTGACAGAAAATTTTGTTCTGTTATTCTGTGATTGTATCACTCAATCACTCACTCACTCACTCATCTTCAACCGCGTATCTGGGTTTGGGTCGCGGGAGCAACAGCTCCAGCAGGGGACCACAGACTTCCCCCTCCTGTGCCACATTAACCACCTCTGACTGGGGGATCCTGAGGTGTTCCTTGTCAGGTGCACCTTGTCCTGGGTCTTCCCCAGGGTCTCCTCCCAGATGGATGTGCCTGGAACATCTCACTAGGGAGGCACCCAGGGGGCATCCTTACCAGATGCCTGAACCAACTCAGCTGTCTCCTTTCAATGAAAAGGTCAGTGGATCTACTCCGAGCTCTTCGTGGATGACCGAGCTTCTCACCTTATCTCTAAGGGAGACACTAGCCACCCTCCTGAGGAAGTCCATTTCGGCCACTTGTACCCACAATCTAGTTCTTTTGGTCATGACCCAACCCTCATGACCATAGGTGAGAGTAGGAAAGATTAACCAGTAGATTGAGAGCTTCACCTTTTGGCTTAGCTCCCTTTTGTCACAACAGTACGGTAGAATGAATGTTGCACCGATTCTCCAGCCAGTCTCACACTCCATTGTGCCCTACTCGTAAACAAGACCCTTGTACTTGAACTCCTCATCTATGTTGAAGAACTGTGCAGATGAACTGTCCCTGGTGTTCACAGACATCTTCAACACCTAACTTGAAACATGCAAGGTCCCAGCAGGCTTCAAGGCTTCATCTCCATCCCCAAAAAACAAAGAACTTTAGGACTTAAAGTGTAGGAGTATTAGTCATAAATATAACGTTAGTCATACTAGCTATTACCCATAAACAAAATATGCGCGTATTCAGTAAAAATTACACTATAAAAGTAGCATACTGAATAATTTTATCACTGGAATGACCAACTTGAATAGAACCAATGGGATAGAACATGATTCCGGGTCAGCGTGTCTGAGTCTCATTTAGTCAAGATCCGCAGTGCATACAGCGTTCAATAAGCAAAATCATGGCCTATCACTTCCATGAAGTTGGTGTGAACGGCTACCTGTATGAACTGGTGAGGGAGGAGGAGGCTTGGGGGACGGGTCCTCACAATTCAGTGATTCCGTGGAGGAAAATGCAGCCAGAGATGTGCGTGATGGCAGGTCCAAAATGGCTAGTACCCCATGGTCCCGATGCGGGCATTACTCTGTCCAGAACAATCTGGAGCTTAATGCCCTCAAGACAGTGGAGATGGTTGTTGACTTCAGGAAGAACCCAGTCACGGCAAACCCCATCACCCTGTGTGACTACAAGTCACCAGTGAAGTGTCCTTCCATCACCTGGGGATCACCAACACCCAGGACCTCAAGTGGGAGCTGAACATCAACTCTCTCTTCAAGAGAGCACAACAGAGGATGTACTTTCTGGTTCAGCTAAGGACGTTCAACCTGACAAAAACAATAATGATGAACTTTTACACTGCCATCACTGAGTCCATCATCTCCATCACCATCACCGTCTGGTATGCTGCTGTCACTGCTAAGGATGTGTGCAGACTGCAGCATATCATCTACACAGCAGAGAAGGTGATCAACTGCAATCTGCCATCACTACAGGACCTGTACACCTCCAGGACCCTGACACGAGCAAGGAAGATAGTGACCGATCCCTCTCACCCAGAACATAAGCTTTTTGTCACCCTCCCCTCTGGCAAATGGCTGAGGTCCATCAGGACTAAAACCTCAAGACAAAACAGTTTTTTTCTATCTGCAGCTAGACTTACAAATAATGCCAAAAAATGCCATTTACCCTGCCTCTACCCCCCACTTCCATGAAGTACAGATTGGTCATCCTTGGACTGAAAGGTACTGTACATCTGCATGCCTTTGCACAGCCCCATTTCACTATGTTATAGTTATTTAACAGTGAACATAGTTTTGTGTATTTGACCATCTGACTCCTTTACTTTTTACAGAAGTATTTTTCCTTTTCTTTTTATTGTTGTTTGTGCACCAATGACACCAGATCAAATTCCTTGTATGTGACAACTTGGCAATAAATTTAATTCCGATTCTGATTCACTTGGTGCAAGACCTCACTCCCTACACAGAGTAGGCAATCCATCAGTTTCTTGCTAAGAACCATGGCCTCAGATTTAGAGGTGCTGATCCTCACCCCAGCTTTCTTCACACCCGGCTGCAAACCAATCCAGTTAGTGCTGGAGGTCACAGGCAGATGAAGCCAACAGGACCACATCATCTGCAAAAAGCAGTGATGATACTCTCAGCCCACCAAACTGAAAACACTCCTCTCCCCGATGACACCTTGATATCCTGTCTATGAATATCACAAACAGCTCTGGCAGAGCCCAACCCCCACCGGAAATAAGTCCGACTTGCTGACATAACTCTTGCTTTGTCAGTACAGAGATTGGATGGCCCTGAGAAGGGACCCCCTTACTCCATACTCCTGCAGCACCTCCCACATTATCTCCCAGGGTACCTGATCATGCGCCATCCCCAAAACCACAAAACCCATGTAGACCTGATGGGCATACTTGAACATTGCCCATTCTGTTTCATTGCCCCCATCTTCCACAGGGATGTCAGAAAAGCTACGCCAGAGGTGGGAGTTGAAGGTCTGTCAGTCAGTCGGCTCCTCCAGATGTTGCCAGTTCACCCACACTATCCATTTGGGCTTGCCAGGTCTCTCTAAAGTCCTCCCCCACCCTCTGTTCGAACTCACCACCAGATGGTGATCATGTGCGCTCTTCTCTCTCTTTCTGGAGATTGACTGCAGGTGTCTGGATGTGTTCACTTCCACGTTCCCGTGAAGACAGGTAGGTGCTGGCCACAGCTGCAGGCTCGTTGAGGTGTGTGTTGAGTGTTTAAGGAAATGGTTTTGTTGTTTAGAGACCTCTGTGTGGACTGTCATTGGCAATTGGAAACCTTTGACAGCTTCAAGCTGACAGCTGCGTGTGCTGCGGGCTACGTGATGCAAGGGCGCCCTCATGTGGATATGAACAGTGGTGTTTTAAATTAGTATTTATAAATCTGTCTTTTTAATTAGAAATCATATTGTTAATAAATTCCTTTCTTCTATTTTAGAACCACTCCTCTGTCTCATTTGCAACGAACCCGTGTGTTTTTAGTTGAAGTTATTGAAATTGTCGAATTCCCTGGGTGAAACTCCCAGGGTGGTGTCAGAAGTCTGACGTATCATGTTTATTCATGATTTTTAATTGCTCTGACGATCAGGAGTAACTTGTCTGCTTTGCTACATTTGGTGTCAAGAAGTAGAATGCAAATTGAGACTAGAGAGGTGTGTTCTGTTTGTTTTTTGGTGAAGTAAAATTTTTTGTTGTTTGTTTTTTTTTTTCTCTCTGTTTTCCAGAGCAAAGCAGCAGGTGGCCTCGGTGCAAGTGATTTTCCCTATTTTGGTTGCATCCTTATTGTGGGAAAGTCTCAGGTGGTATGATGGCAGAGGAAACGCAGGAGCTGAGAGAGTTAGTCACTCAGCTTAGGATGGAGAATGAGAGGTTGAAGCAGGAACAGGCTGAGGCAGTGACTGGCCCAAGTATAGAGCCCTCATCTAAAGTGCCCTTGAGTGGTAATGCTCCAGTAATGGAGAAGTTTATTTTTTTACCCCGAGATAGAAAATGTCCCATGTTTAATGGCAAGACAGGCATGGGGTTGGCTGAGTGGTTGGAGGAGATGCAAGCTTGTGTGAGAGCCTGTCATGTCTCTGAAGCCGACCAGGCATTTTTTTTATTTTGATCATCTGGAGGGGGAAGCATGTGAGGAAATAAAGCATTGTTCCAGTGAAGAGCGTTCAGACCCATCAAAGATCATTGGGATGTTACAGGCGCTGTATGGAGATACAGAATCTTATGTGGCACTTCAAGAGGCCTTTTTCTCCCGCAGACAGAGTGAGGGAGAGACTCTATTAGGGTTTTCATTGGCATTAATGAGCCTGATGACATCTGTTAAGCAACGTGCACCTAATGGTGTCCCAAATGCAGAAGTAATTGCTACGTGATCAGTTTGTTGAGTGTGTGTTTGATGGGTCACTTCGGCGCGAATTCAAGCAGTTTGTACACCGGCAGCCTACCGCTACCTTGTTGGAGTTTAGGGGTGAGGCAATTAGGTGGGAATGAGAGGGTTTACCTGGAGGTATGAAGGGTAGTGATTTTTCCTTCCAGTCTGTTATGGGTACTCAGTGTGTTGTTCAGGGCAGTGGCCAGGTACAGGCTGGTTCTTTCAGGCTTCAGAACTACAGGAAGTAAGGGAGATGCTCCAGGGGCAGCAGGAGCAGTTGAATTGGCTGACTCAGAGTATTTCCCATTTGCAGGATTCTGGGCGGTTTCGTCAATCAGTGTCGCATGCCGGCAGGATTTGACATGCCTGACCATAGCAAATGTCTGCCAAGCTCCGTCAGACTGTTTGGAGTGCACACAGAAGTTTGTGGAGTCTGGCTTGCTTGTTGGACTGTTGGCATCTCCTGCATTGTTGCAGGTGGAATGGGGTATAGCCTACATTCCGGTGGTGAATGTGGGATCGGTGGAAGTGTGGCTACGCCCCTGGGCTATGATTGGCACTTTAGAGGAGGTGCGGGTTGTGAGTCTGCCTGCGGGGGTTGCTGAGGTGCCCGGTGGAGGCGGTAGTGGCCTTGCAGTCTGTTTCTCCATCAGTGCAGGATCAGATTGCAGCCCTGGAGTTGGGTCACTTACCTTTAGAAGTATAAGGTACGGTGAGAGCATTGTTGGGTCAGTTTAGTTCTGTCTTTTCAGCCCAAGATGGGGATCTGGGTTTTACTGACTTAATATCGCATGAGATTCCGCTCCTGGATGATGTTCCAGTGCGACAGCGGTACAGCAGAATTCTGCCATCTGAGTATGAGGTGGTCAACGATCACATCAATCAGCTGCTTGGAGCACAAGTTATTAGGGAGAGTAGCAGTCCTTATGCCTCTCCTATTGTGCTGGTTAAGAAAAAGGATGGCAGTTTGCATATGTGTGTTGACTACAGGCTCCTGAATGGAAAAATCAGGAAGGATGCCTTCCCTTTGCCTCAGATTGATGAGTCCTTGGATGCCCTCACTGGGGCTCATTGGTTCTCTACCATGGATCTGGTGAGTGGGTATAACCAGGTTCCTGTGGCAGAGGCTGATTGTCACAAGATGGCTTTTTGCACAGCTTTTGGTCTGTTTGAGTGGAACTCAACTCAACTTTTTTTTTATATAGCGCCAAATCACAACAAACAGTTGCCCCAAGGCGCTTTATATTGTAAGGCAAGGCCATACAATAATTATGAAAAACCCCAACGGTCAAAACGACCCCCTGTGAGCAAGCACTTGGCAACAGTGGGAAGGAAAAACTCCCTCTTAACAGGAAGAAACCTCCAGCAGAACCAGGCTCAGGGAGGGGCAGTCTTCTGCTGAGACTGGTTGGGGCTGAGGGAAAGAACCAGGAAAAAGACATGCTGTGGAGGGGGGCAGAGATCGATCACTAATGATTAAATGCAGAGTGATGCATACAGAGCAAAAAGAGAAAGAAACAGTGCATCATGGGAACCCCCCCACAGTCTACGTCTAAAGCAGCATAACCAAGGGATAGTCCAGGGTCACCCGATCCAGCCCTAACTATAAGCCTTAGCGAAAAGGAAAGTTTTAAGCCTAATCTTAAAAGTAGAGAGGGTATCTGTCTCCCTGATCTGAATTGGGAGCTGGTTCCACAGGAGAGGAGCCTGAGAGCTGAAGGCTCTGCCTCCCATTCTACTCTTACAAACCCTAGGAACTACAAGTAAGCCTGCAGTCTGAGAGCGAAGCGCTCTATTAGGGTGATATGGTACTACGAGGTCCCTAAGATAAGATGGGACCTGATTATTCAAAACCTTATAAGTAAGAAGAAGAATTTTAAATTCTATTCTAGAATTAACAGGAAGCCAATGAAGAGAGGCCAACACGGGTGAGATATGCTCTCTCCTGCTAGTCCCCGTCAGTACTCTAGCTGCAGCATTTTGAATTAACTGAAGGCTTTTTAGGGAACTTTTAGGACAACCTGATAATAAAGAATTACAATAGTCCAGCCTAGAGGAAATAAATGCATGAATTAGTTTTTCAGCATCACTCTGAGACAAGACCTTTCTGATTTTAGAGATATTGCGTAAATGCAAAAAGGCAGTCCTACATATTTGTTTAATATGCGCTTTGAATGACATATCCTGATCAAAAATGACTCCAAGATTTCTCACAGTATTACTAGAGGTCAGGGAAATGCCATCCAGAGTAAAGATCTGGTTAGACACCATGCTTCTAAGATTTGTGGGGCCAAGTACAATAACTTCAGTTTTATCTGAGTTTAAAAGCAGGAAATTAGAGGTCATCCATGTCTTTATGTCTGTAAGACAATCCTGCAGTTTAGCTAATTGGTGTGTGTCCTCTGGCTTCATGGATAGATAAAGCTGGGTATCATCTGCGTAACAATGAAAATTTAAGCAATACCGTCTAATAATACTGCCTAAGGGAAGCATGTATAAAGTGAATAAAATTGGTCCTAGCACAGAACCTTGTGGAACTCCATAATTAACTTTAGTCTGTGAAGAAGATTCCCCATTTACATGAACAAACTGTAATCTATTAGACAAATATGATTCAAACCACCGCAGCGCAGTGCCTTTAATACCTATGACATGCTCTAATCTCTGTAATAAAATTTTATGGTCAACAGTATCAAAAGCAGCACTGAGGTCCAACAGAACAAGCACAGAGATAAGTCCACTGTCCGAAGCCATAAGAAGATCATTTGTAACCTTCACTAATGCTGTTTCTGTACTATGATGAATTCTAAAACCTGACTGAACCTCTTCAAATAGACCATTCCTCTGCAGGTGATCAGTTAGCTGTTTTACAACTACCCTCTCAAGAATCTTTGAGAGAAAAGGAAGGTTGGAGATTGGCCTATAATTAGCTAAAATAGCTGGGTCAAGTGATGGCTTTTTAAGTAATGGTTTAATTACTGCCACCTTAAAAGCCTGTGGTACATAGCCAACTAACAAAGATAAGTTGATCATATTTAAGATTGAAGCATTAAATAATGGTAGGACTTCCTTAAGCAGCCTGGCAGGAATGGGGTCTAATAAACATGTTGATGGTTTGGATGAAGTAACTAATGAAAATAACTCAGACAGAACAATCGGAGAGAAAGAGTCTAACCAAATACCGGCATCACTGAAAGCAGCCAAAGATAACGATACATCTTTGGGATGGTTATGAGTAATTTTTTCTCTAATAGTCAAAATTTTGTTAGCAAAGAAAGTCATGAAGTCATTACTAGTTAAAGTTAATGGAATACTCAGCTCAATAGAGCTCTGACTCTTTGTCAGCCTGGCTACAGTGCTGAAAAGAAACCTGAGGTTGTTCTTATTTTCTTCAATTAGTGATGAGTAGAAAGATGTCCTAGCTTTACGGAGGGCTTTTTTATAGAGCAACAAACTCTTTTTCCAGGCTAAGTGAAGATCTTCTAAATTAGTGAGACGCCATTTCCTCTCCAACTTACGGGTTATCTGCTTTAAGCTACGAGTTTGTGAGTTATACCACGGAGTCAGACACTTCTGATTTAAAGCTCTCTTTTTCAGAGGAGCTACAGCATCCAAAGTTGTCTTCAATGAGGATGTAAAACTATTGACGAGATACTCTAACTCTCTTACAGAGTTTAGGTAGCTACTCTGCTCTGTGTTGGTATATGACAATAGAGAACATAAAACTGACTTTGCAATGCTCCTGGTACTTTTCAGAGATTGATGCAATGGATTTTTGGTGACCAGCAGTGTCTGTCCTTATTGTTGTATTTGGATGACATTGTGCTTTTTTCCTCTACTATTGAGCAACATCTGGATAGGTTGAGGGTGGTGCTGGAGCGTTTGCAGCATGAGGGGTTAAAGGTGAAACTCAAAAAGTGTGCCTTTTTTTTAGCAGGAAGTGCATTATCTGGGGCATGTCATCTCTGATAATGGTGTTGCTACCGAGCCTGGTAAAGTGGAGGTGGTTACTCATTGGCCGCCTCCGGTCACACTCTTGGAACTGTGCTCTTTTCTGGGCTTTGCCAGCTACTACCGCTGGTTTGTAGGTGGTTTTGCAAAGTTGACAGCACCCCTACATAAGTTGGTAGTGGAGTTGAATAGGGTGAAGCCCAGTCAGGTAGATCAGCCAGTTTTGGGTTATTGGACAGAGGAATGTGGCCATAGCTTTGAGACTCTAAAAGCTAAACTTACCTTCACACCTGTGCTGGCATATGCTGATTTTAATCTTCCATTTATTTTGGAGGTGGCTGCTAGCTATGGGGGCTGGGAGCAGTGTTGTCTCAGGAACAGGATGGCAAAGTTAGGTTGATTGCTTATGTGAGCCATGGGTTACACCCTACTGAGCGTAACATGGTGAACTACAGCTCTATGAAGTTGGAATTTTTGGCGCTCAAGTGGGCAATGACTGAAAAGTTCAGGGAGTACCTGTTGGGCCATAAGTGTATTGTGCAAACTGACAACAATCCATTGAGTCATTTGTTATCTGCAAAATTTGGTGCTACTGAGCAACGTTGGGCAGCGCAGTTGGCCTCATTTGATTTTGAGATTAAGTATCGTTTGGGTTATAGCAATAAGAACGCTGATGCCCTTTCATGTTTGCATTCTCCTGGGATGCAGGATTTCCAGGTACTGGTTGGTGGTGCACAGCTTCCAGAGCCACTGCAGCAGGTTTGCCAGGGGAATAAGGTGGATGTAAGGCAGGCAATGGCTGTAGTCTTGCCCCACCATCTTCCATCTGACCTGGCTGCACTGCAGTGGGCTGATACAATGATTCGGGAGGTTTGGGCATTTTGGGAACGTAAAAGGGGTCCTGATAAGGAGGAGCGCAACCAGGTGTCGCAGTCAGCCCGGGTGCTGCTTCGGCAGTGGGACCGGTTGGTCGAGAGGGATGGAGTTTTGTACCGTCAGGTGTTTAAGCCCAATGGAGTTGGGGCTGTGTTGCAGTTGGTGTTGCCTGCAGCTTTAAAAGCTGATGTGTTGACTGAAGGTCATCAAGGGCATGCTCATCAAGGGGTCGAGAGGACCCTAGAGCTTTTATGTCAGCGGTGTTATTGGCCAGGGATGTCCACACAAGTGGCAGATTGGTGCCAGGCATGCGAGAGGTGTCAGGTGCCCAAGGTGAATCAACCAGCAGCTTGCGGCCCTATGGGACACCTGTTGGCATCCCAGCCTAATGAGATTCTTGCCATTGATTTTGCTATTCTAGAACCTAGTCATGGTGGAGTCACTACCCATGACCAGCGAGCTACTACGGTAGCTCAAGTTCTGGTTACAGAGTGGTTTTCACGGTTTGGGGTTCCAGCTCGGATACATTCTGATCAGGGACAGAGTTTTGAGAGTGTTTTGATCCAGCAGTTGTGTGGCTTTTATGGCATAGAGAAGTCTCGTACTACACCAGACCATCCATCTGGGAATGGGCAGTGTAAGCATTTTAATAGAACGCTTCATGATCTGTTGCGCACGCTGCCCGTGTCTCGAAAGCATCATTGGGGTTCCTGTTTGCCCCAGATTTTGTATGCTTACAAAACTACGCCGCATCAGGCAACTGGTGAGTCTCCCTTTCTGTTGATGTTTGGTCAGGAGCCAAGACTCCCAGTTGATTTCCTGTTGGGTCGAGTGATTTTCTGTTTGGTGGAGTTCAGGAGCCTGTGGGTGGTTTTGTTCATGAGTGGGTCAGGGAGCACCAGACTCGCTTGCAGATGGCTTTTGATGGAGCTCAGGATGGCTGAAGGCCACTGCAGAGCGTCGTAAGAAGGATCATGATCAGCGTGACCGTGATGGTCCCTTGAAGGAGGGCCAGTTCGTTTGGTTGTGAGATTTTGGGGTATGGGGCCATCATAAGATCCAGGATCAGTGGTCTTCTGTCATGTATCGTGTCCTGAGGGCACCACAGGAAGAAGGAACACTTTACACAATTGCCCCTAAAGATGATTTAACCAGAGCCAAGCAGGTTCATCGCTCTTTGTTGAAGGCAGTGGTAGGGGCTGGGTCCGCTGATGAGGCTGTGGTCCATTCTCTGCCTTCAGTGGAGTTTTCTCCACCCTCGGATGAGCCATTACAGGACAGGTGGTGTCGTAATGACAGGTGGTTGGTGTCAGGGTCTGAGGACCCTGTGTCTACCTCAGTGGTGAGGGAAGTGGTAACCCAGCCTGCCCCTCAGGTGGAGGTTGCGGAAAAGGTGACCCAGGTTGCCCCTCAGGTGGAGGGGTTGGAGGTTGTGAATATACCTGCTTCTCCACAGCTGAGTCCACTGGAGGATCCATCGGTTGCTGGGCCATCTTTGCCAGTGGAGCCTAGTACGTCTTCCCTCCCCACTTTTGAAGGAGACCACTAGGGTCACTGTGGGTCATCATTCTAATGTTCATCATCTTCCACAGTCTGCAGTGCAACTGGGTCCTTCTGGCCCTATGTAATGTAGGTGGCATGAATAAGGTTATGGAATGGGGGCTATTCCATCATCGTGGCAACGATTCAATTTGTGGGGGTGGATTGTAGCAAGATGGATGACCTTAATGATGTTCAGCTGGTGGATTGAGTGCAGCTAATTGGGGTAGGGAAGTGTTTCTTATAAAAGAAGGTAATGTGCTCTCTTCTCTCTCTTTCTGGAGATTGACTGCAGGTGTCTGGATGTGTTCACTTCCACGTTCCCGTGAAGACAGGTAGGCGCCAGCCACAGCTGCAGGCTCATTGAGGTGTGTGTTGAGTGTTTAAGGAAATGGTTTTGTTGTTTAGAGACCTCTGTGTGGACTGGCGGTGCGCTGCTGAGTGTTTGTGGTGCTGTTGACACTCTGGGGCAGTGTCGAGTTACAGCTGATTGCTGTAACGGATGTTCGGTATGTACAGCAGGAAGTTAAGCTCCTCCTTCAGATATTTGTTATTTATGTTTATCTGTTTAAAATGTAGGATTTTGGACCGAGCTGTGGAAGGAGGCCCTGCTGCTTTGCTCTGGTGCTCTGCTGGAAGATTTCATCCTGTGAGACAGGTGGATGTGCCCTGTTTGCTGCAGCTGCTTTTTATGCTCAGTGTGGACAGTTGGAAAACTCTGACAGCTTCAGGCTGACAGCTTCAGGCTGACAGCTGCGTGTGCTGCCGGGCTACGTGATGCAAGGGCGCCCTCATGTGTATACGAACAGTGGTGTTTTAAATTAGTATTTATAAATCTGTCTTTTTAATTAGAAATCGTATTGTTAATAAATTCCTTTTTTGTATTTGGGAACCACTCCTCTGTCTCATTTGCAACAAACCCATGTGTCTTGAGTTGAAGTTATTCAAACTGTCGAATTCCCTGGGTGAAACTCCCAGGGTGGTGTCAGAAATCCAACATATCATGTTTATTCATGATTTTGAATTGTTTTGATGATCAGGAGTAACTTGTTCGCTTTGCTACATTGTTACTGTCATTACACGAGTGCAGCAACAAGATTACATCCACACTCCAATTACCACAGACAGGATACAGTAATTAATCCACAATTATTACTTGTTTACCATAATAACGGCACACATCACAATTAAAGACAACACATATACATTTGACATTGTTTATGTGCACTAAACTTTGAAACAGTCCGTTATCCGAATCGAGGCAATGTGAGTGTGGGGGAGCTGCAGCAACATGTGGTCGCGCAGCCGTCAGCATGGTGGGGGGGAGCTACAGCAGCTAAAGCTGCACTGCACCTCAGAGGGGGAAGGGAGTGGTGTGAGCAGGGACCGGGATGGGGTGGGAGATGGGGACAGGAGGGGGACGGGAGCATGTGTATCAGTCTCTGTCCTTGTGTGAGTGGCAAATGAGTTAAGTTTGTCAGTTTCTGTCTGTGTGTGCTGGAGTTGCAGAAGATAAGAAAGAAGGCAGCTGAATGGTTCACCAAGGCCGTAGAAATTCTTCTGGAGGAAAACAATGGGGTGTTTTGTCCTTCAGAGGCTGATAAGCCTGCCATGTTTATGGTTGAGCAGTGAAAACACCTTTGCAGCTCACATGAACAACTAGATCCAATTTATGAGTATTCCCTGGTCTCTGACATCTTCCTTTGCAAGGTGTGCATTTGCTCCGAGATGTTATCCAACTTGCATCTGAGTTCAAGGGTTAACGCAGTCTGAGAATGTATCACCTTGCCCAACTCATTAATCATGACGGACAGGTGAGGGGTCATGGTTCTGGTGGCAGCCATCTTGCCAATTCTCCGGTAGGTCAGGGCAGCACATAAACCAATAAGTACCAGCCCTCCTACAATAAAAACAAATATAAATAGATCTTCAATGTCCTCCACAGAGAATGGCACCAAGCATGCGACACGCCATTACTCCCAGGCATCAAGAACATAGCCCACAGGGTAGGTTCCATCTGGGCACACAGATTCCCCCAGCCCTGATTTCCCTGTTGAAAAAAAAATGGTGTCAATAGTGTTCAGAGACCAGCTGATCAATTCCATGGTTAATCCAATATAGTTTGAAGAATTCACAGTCCGGTGAAGTAGGGACTTGAAGGTTGGAGCAGAGATAGAAGAGAGAGGAGGAGATGCGACCGCCCTCGTCGGAGTCCCAAGCTGTTTAGGTGCATCCTTATGTTTGAATATGGTGTTCATTATGGACAGTCCATGACTAGCACAGAAGTCCAACAACAAATGACCGCTCTGGTTTAGATCAGGGAGGCCGTTCCTCCCAGTCACTCCACTCCTTTAATCCACTCCTCAAATACTGCCCTTTTCCTCTTGCCCCACTTCTCATGCCTTGAGGAAGCGAAGCAGTAGAAGATCATTTTCTGCTCCTCAATGGTCCAATTTACAGTGGTGTAGTTTCATAGATTTCTTTTGGCCCTTTGAGGCTGTTGCTGCTGGAGTCCAGGATCAGAACTGTGCTGATCTGGTGGGTTATCCAACTGAGTGCTCCCGCAGAAGAGATCATTCCCTGCAGCACTAGGAGAAGTTGCACCATTGCTTTCCTCACACACCTCATACAGAGATCTCTCCCAGCAAACCCTCTTCACAGTGGGACCGAGGACACTTGAGGCAAGTGTCCAGTAGGAACTCCAAACCCACTCTCCAGATGTCATTGCTCATTTATGCGTTAAGGTCCCCCAGTAGAACAATGAAGTCCCATGTGCAGGACTCCATTCAGGGACTCAGAGAAGGCAGAATACTCCAAACTGCTGCTTGGTGCATACACACCAACAGCAGTCACAGTTTACCCCCCGCCATCTGAAGCCACAGGAAGGTGACCCTCTTATCTACTGGGGTAAACTCCAATGTAGCGGCACTCAGCCAGGGACCCGTGAGTATCCCCACATCTGCCTGGCATGTCACACCCTGGGCAACTCCAAAGAAGAATAAAGTCCAACCCCAATCATGGAGAGTTGTACCAGAGTCGAGGCTGTGCATGGAGGCGAGGCCCACCAGATCTAACTTGTAGTACACCACCTCCAACACAAGCTCTGGCACCTTCCCCCACATTGAGGTGACATTCCACACCCCCAGAGCTAACCTCTGCCACCAAGGTTTGGTCCATCTAAGCCCTCGACTTTCACTGCCACCCATAGGACAGCACACCCAACCCCACTGGTTCTCCCTGTGGGTGGTGAGCCCACAGGGTGGAGCTGGAATGTCCACGTTGCCTTTTCAGGCTGTGTCTGGCTGGCCTGGCTCCAGACAGGGGCCCCGGGCTTCCTCCAGGGCCGGGTCACATTTCCTCTTCATCATTTATTCATGGTGTCATTGTGAACCATTCTTAGTCTGACTGCTCGCCTGAAACCAATTTGCCATGGGAAACACTACCAGGAGCACAAAGGCTCCAGACAACACAGCTCTCAGGTTCATAGGGGCACACAAACCTCTCCATCATGATAACGTGATGGCTCCCAGATAGTTATGTTAAATATTATTTTTATTGTTGTTGGCAGGAGTTGTGGGCAAGTGGTTAGTGCACTTGATTTCAGTGTTGAAGGTTCCCAGTTCAAACCCCACCCCTGCCACATTCCTCTATGTAATGTGAAGTTGCATCAGATCCACCTCAGATTAGCTGTGCGACCCCAAGTACAAACAAGGGAGTAGCTGAAGGGACATAATGACAGGGTTTTCTATATATTAGCAATATTATTATCAAATATTAATGTATTTAACTTTTCATCATTATTATTCAGACAAACAAACAACACATGAATCTAGATCTTTTTACACTATTAAATGGCCATATTTTTTAGATTTTATTAAGCTGTTGTCTCGCTTTATTCAATGTGGTGCAAGCATGGCTCAATTAAGAGCTGGTTTAGTGGCTATGAGCAATAATAATGAAGCTCACTTGGACATAGGAAAATGTAAATTTAGCGCTGTTTAGGTTTTTGTTTGTTTGTTTGTTTGTTTAAGAAGAAAAGAGAGATACTGCAATAGCTTGACTTGACTTTGAGAAATTATTTCACTTTGGGAGATAGGTCAGGGAACATGTGCTGCCCTGAATTCTGGATGGCAGCCACCCAGACAGGCAAGGGGTCCATCCCTACCTTTCAAAAGTAGTCATCTTGCTGCTACAGGCATGTGAAACATGGAGTTTCCCCTTGACCTTCTACAGCTGCCGGGGGCCTCAACACTGAGGCACCTGCATGCTGGATCATGCCAAGAGAAATGCGTCACATGGCCAAAACACCATAGCCAACATCCCCTCACAATAAAAGGGATACTACTCATCTTAGTTAACCTGTGTAATTGTTTGTTTGACACAAAGTCATTCCATCAGTACCCAAGGATCTTCTGAAGAGACCTAGTACCAAAGACATCCAGTCAATGCTTTGGGTCACTGGTTAATGTACAAGTCTTAGAACCATACAGTAAAACAGGAAGAACCAGGAGCTTAAAGACTTGGACCTTTGTTCTCCTGCAATGCTATCAGCATCAACAAACACATCCATCCAGGATATCAGGCAAGTCACAAACTGTATGGACACAACTGCAAACTCACACAACTGATGAAGTTCAAAAGAGGTTTAATGGGTACTACAGGCGGGTGGTCGGTACACGTGTGGTCCAGCAGCATGGCAGAGGTAGCAGACAGACGAGAGGCTGAGGCGTAATCAATAAACAGACACAGGTCAAAATACACAGTGTTAGGACTATCAGAGGCAGGACAAACGTAAGGTCAAAAACAGGCAAGGTCAGAATACTGAGAAGCAAAACAGGACAAAGCTAAGCATGGGACGGAGGCTGGAAAGTGACACAAAATCAACAATCTGGCAAGGGACTGTGAGACTGTGAGGGCTTAAATACCAGTGGAATAATTAGGGTGAGAAATGAGTAGCAGGTGTGCAGAAGGTGCTGAAAGGGGGCGTGACTGGGGAAGACAAAGGTAAGTGCAAGAGAGTACAGTGAAGCAAAAGCACAGTGAACAGGGGCAAGATAACCAAGTGGCTGAAAAACAAACAGTGCAAAGGAAGTTAAGTGACAGAAAGACTAACTGTGAATAATGTGACATGTTCCAGGCAAACAATAATGTGTGAGCAAAACAAAAGGGGTAAAACTAAGAAATACTGTGACTAGTCTAAGAAGGGAGAAAAAACAAGAAACCTAATATTAAACCAAGCTAGGACAGAATTGATACTGACTGAGACATAAAAGTAAATACAATCAATGATGAAGACAAAACAAACTGCTGGTATAACAGAATAAACATACCCGGTGACTACAGAATAATACAATAAATAAAACAAGATAACTGATAAACAGAAAATGCAGTAAATAACAAATGGAACATAATCAGACAAGAAACACTTGAAGATAAAGGCTAACCAAAACCTGTGACTAAAGTATAATACGATAAGTGTGATAAACAAAATTAAACTAAGACTAAAGCGACATAAGAAACCAAGAGTGAAAGCAAATAAGAAACAATAAAGCAAAACTAAATATGTGGAAAAGAAAGGATACACAGAGACTAAATGAAGCAAAACCAATCATAACTGAAGCAAGACCAGGGCAACCAGACATAATATAATAAATAAAACACTGAAGATTCAGAACCTGGAGAGCCCAAAACCTAGGACATGAACCCATCATGGGCAGGAGAGCATGACACAGGAAGTCAGTGAAAGCCTGGGTCTGTATCCACAAAGCATCCTAAGGCTAAAAGTAGCCCTTAATGATGTCATTATAAGAAAAACCTTAGAATTCCTGAAATTCTTAGACATTTCTTAGAATTTTCTCTTGGTAAGATAAAGGTTATTCACAAAACATCTTAGGTCTTAAGAGAGCTCCTGAGGTGAAAACTGTTAAGAGGAGAGAGGAGGACTTTTAGGAAGCCTAAGAGTGTGTCTTAAACAGAGAAGACTGTGGAAAAGACAGAGAGGAAAGAGGACATTCTCCGTATGTTGAATGGCAGTGATTCAGTAACACACTACTGGTTCGATGCTGCAGGAATAATATTTGTGGTCGACCTCATCAGGAATGAGCTGACTTTCCCACCCAGCGTAGTAACGTAATAACGCCCGAGATGAAGGTCATCACAACACTGTGATACCTGGCTACAAGAAAAATGTCAATTACATGTAAATTATATAACATTCATACAATTACTGATAATAAGTGATGTCAGCAGCCTAAACACACCTGACTGAGAAGAACGTGGCTTGTGTGCTGCAATCTCTGGTCTTGCTTTGGATTGCAGCACGTACCAGCACTTCTCACACTTGCCGCTTAGGTGCACAAGAGGGAATGACACATTGATTTGATGGTCAATGCGCTCCTAAGTCTGCGTCTGCCCGTGTGCCGTGATCCCAGGACCTAGTTTCCCTCTTAAAACTTATTCTCCTTCATGAGCTGTGCCAACAGCAGGTGCTGTTTTTCTGTCCAGTTGGACTTTCTGGTTCTATTTTTATCCATTTCGTTCATTGTTTTGATCATTCTGCCAAATCAAACTGCTTTTTTAAGGACACCGGTAGTTACAGCGATTGCTGACAGCTGAGTCTGTGTCCACCAGTGGCAGCTGGTGAAAAAGCTCTTGGTGGGGCTGCTGTGCCAATAGATTCCCTGCCTTGTCCAGTACAGGCATTCAAGTGAACAGTCAGAAAATGACTACAATTCCACAATAATCATTTCATGTCCTTCTCAAAATCAGTAGTTTTACAGATGAAGTTAACCATTTGCAGCTCGTATTAGACCCCATTTATACTTTGGAAATGAACAGTATCAAATACAACACAACACTCAAGTTCTTGAGCAAGAAACATTTCACCATTTGACACCAATTCAAACTGTCCTGCACTGCCGTTATCTTCAGTCAAACACATCCTGGTGTTCACAGTGACACCGACCTTAACAGAGCAGAAAATATCACCAAATTTAGACTCTTTCAAAATAAGGAAAAAGATTCTTCAATTGACAGTACATACGACAATGATCACATCATTTTTTTTTTCAAGATGGCGCTGGCGATGCAGCTGCCTGTTATTTCAGCTCTACCCCCTCTTTTCCTACTTTCGCTATTTTTAGTACTTTTTAATGGTGCTTATTTGCCTTTATTTGCAGTGAGTGGTACCCTGTGCAAGTATACCCATGGGAAACCCACTTTTGTTACTCTTGTGATTAGTTTTATGTTGCTCTTGGCACTTTTTGAGGCAGCGCGGGGAAATCCCTTTGTCTCCGGCTCTGGATGTCCCATTGTTTACACCCGGGATCAGCTGCTTGGACTAAGAGACATAATGTACAGTGGGCCGGGTCCCCGCTATGCTGAGCACCTGAACGTACCTGCAGACATACGGAAGAAACAGAGAGGCTGCAGAGGTGGATGGACGAAGCAGAGAAGGACTTATATTCCATCTGTGGTCATGGGGAATGTAAGGTCTCTCCGCAACAAGACCAAGGAGCTAGCAGCGCTAACCCATTTCCAGAGGCTGTATAGGGGCTACAGTCTCATGTGCTTCACAGAGACGTGGTTGGATGAACATGTACTGGACTCAGTTATTAACATGGACGGCTTCACACTCATCCATGTGGACAGGATGCTGGCGGAGAGCAGAAAAAAGAGAGAAGGGGGGCTCGCTGTTTATGTGAATGAGAGATGGTGCAGCACAGCTCATGTTCACGTCAAAGACCAGATCTGCTCCTTGGACGTGGAGCTACTCGCGGTGAGCATGAGGCTGTATTATTTCCCACAGGAGTTTGGAAGTGTGATTACGCTCTGCGTGTATATTCCTCCCTCTGCAGACGCCGCCGCTGCCTGTGAGCAGATTCACAGTACAGTCATGCGGCTGTAGACGCAACACCCCCGCGCACTCCTCCTCATCACCAGAGACTTAAACCACGCCTTCCTCTCCGCCACCCTCCCCACGTTCACCCAGTACGTCATGTGTAAAACCAGGGACAATAGAATACTGGACCTTTTTTACACTAATGTGGAGGACGCTTACACCTCTGCCCCCCTCCCCCCGCTGTGATGCTCGGATCAGAATCTCATCAATCTGCTACCCCAATACACACCCAGGGTGAAAAGAGAACCAATACCCAAAAGGTCAGTGAAACTTTGGACTGAAGATTCCACTGAGAGGCTGAGGGACTGTTTCAGAACCACAGACTGGAGCATGTTTCAAAACTCTTATGGTGAAGACATCAATGGCCTGACCCAGTGTGTCACTGACTACATAAACTTCTGTGTGGAGAGCACTGTGCCTACCCGGAGGGTACGGTGCTTTCCCAACAACCACCCCTGGGTGACCACCGAGCTGAAGGTCCCGATGAACCAGAAGAAGAGGACTTTCAACTCGGGAGACAGAGAGGAGTAGCGTAGAGTGCAACAGGAGCTCCAGTGGAGGATCCGGGCAGCCAAGATGGAGTATGGAATGAAGATGGAGGAGCAGCTGGCCCAGAACAACATCAGGGACATGTGGAGATGCCTCAAGACTGCCTTCAGATTTGGGCAGGGTGCCAGCAGGACTGCAGATGGGGATTCTCAGTTCGCAGAAGAGCTAAACAGCTACTTTAACCATTTTGGCTCCTCTACGCCTGCCCCCCTGCCTGCTCCCAGGCTCTCCACATGTCTCCAGCAGCCAGCCCTCCAGTCCCTCTGACCCCCCACCTTCTACCACCCGGTAACCTCCACTGCACCCCGGACCTTGTCCCTCATCCCCCGGGACTGTATTCAGCACCAGCCCACCTCAGCTCACACCCCTGCTCCCCCCCCCACCCCCCCACTGTAACTCCGATCAAGGTGAGAGGCCAGCTCCTGCGGCTGAAGCAGAGGAAAGCAGCAGGTCCTGATGGGATTCCCCGAGGCTGCTGAGGACCTGTGCAGATGAGCTCTGTGAGGTCCTCAGCCACATCTTCAACATGAGCCTCAGCCTGTGGGTGGCCCCCACCCTGTGGAAGATCTCCTGTGTGGTCCCAGTTTCCAAAACACCGCACGCCAAGGAACCGGCCCACTACAGACCAGTTGCCCTGACCTCCCACCTCATAAAGACCATGGAACGGTTCATCCTGTCTCACCTCTGCACCATGGTGAGCGACACCCTGGACCCACTGCAGTTCGCCTACAGGCCCAACATTGGGGTAGATGATGCTGTCATCTACCTGCTGCAGCGAGTGCTCACCAACCTGGAGACCGGCAGGAGCGCTGTGAGAGTCATGTTCTTTGATTTCTCCAGCGCTTTCAACACCATCAGACCGGCACTGCTGCGGGAAACAATCTGGAGGATGCAGGTGTGGATGGACATCTTGCTGCCTGGACCATCGACTACCTCACTGACCGCCCACAGTACGTGCGGCTGCGCGGCTGTCAGTCTGAGGTGGTAAGGTGCAGCTCCGGGGTCCCCCAGGGCACCGTCCTCTCGCCTTTCCTCTTCACCCTCTACACCTCAGACTTCACCTACAACACGGACAGTGCTATCTCCAGAAGTTCTCTGATAACTCTGTCATTGTGGGTCGCGTGTCTGAGGGGAACGTGCTGGAGTACCGGTCAGTCATCACAGACTTCGTGGACTGGTGTGAGCACAACCACTTGTGTCTCAACATGAGTAAGACAAAGGAGATGGTGATCGACCTCAGGAGGAAACCACCACCTCATCCACCGGTGAACATCCAGGGGGAGGACATAAAGACTGTGGACAGTTTCAAATACCTGGGTGTTCACCTCAACAGCAAACTGGACTGGACTCACAACACCGACACCTTGTACAAAAAAGGTCAGAGTTGCCTCCACCTCCTGAGGAGACTGAGATCTTTGGAGTGAGCAGGCCTCTGCTTAAGACCTTCTACGACTCTGTTGTAGCCTCTGCTTTCCTCTATGCTGTCATCTGTTGGGCCCCGGGCAGCACAGAGTGGGAGAGAAAGAGACTGAACAAGCTGGTCAGGAAGTCCAGCTCTGTCCTGGGCTGTCCTCTGGACTCTCTGGAGGAGGTGGCTGAGAGGAGGGTGTTAAAGTTCAAATCCATTATGAAAAACTCCACTCACCCTCTGCACCGGACTGTAGTGGAGCCGAGCAGCTCGTTCAGTGACAGACTGAGGCACCCTCAGTGCAAGAAGGAATGATCCTGCAGGTCGTTGCTCCCTGCTGCTGTCAGACTGTACAAATTTGGATTTGTAAACTGTACTCGTTTACAAATCCCTGCACTAATGTCATCTTACCACATCTAAACTCCACTTCACATATTGGAAAGAAGATGCTCCTATCTCCCTTTCAATCCCAATCATGTTGCACCCATCTTCTGTGTTTTTTTTAAGAGCTGACGTAACGTGAAATTTTCGTCTGTGAGATCAATAAAGTTTATCTTTATCTTAATCTTAATCACCTTCCAAAAAGAGAGGCAGTGTGTGTGTGTGTGTGTGTGTGTGTGTGTGTGTGTGTGTGTGTGTGTGTGTGTGTGTGTGTGTGTGTGTGTGTGTGTGTGTGTGTGTGTGTGTGTGTGTGTGAATGAGAGAGGGAGAAAATTAAGGTAATAATTTGCATGAACATTACTGAGTGGAATGAAGGCAAAATAAAGAAGCTAGAATAACTTCAATAATTTGGCTAACTAACACCAAAACCTTTAAATTGGTTAAAATTAAGGCAAATGCTATTTGCTCAACTGTTGAGCAGATAAATATAATTTCTTACCTTATTCACCCAACCGTGATCATGTATCTGACATGTTTTGTGCATCTAAACTATGTTTTTTACACCACTTTTTTAAGGTTCTATTGTGGTGTGAAACATTGACACATTTAACGGCACCGTCTTTAATTACTGAGAAAAAAAAACACCACAATGGATGAAAACAAACTTCATAAGTATTTTGAACGGAAGCCTGTTAACGACGATGAAACAATTTTTGAACAAAATGCTGCTTGTTGGCTGTAAGATGGTGTTACTTTGACACTGTTCCCTGGGTGTGATGAGACAAACAGAACTGCTTCAGATCACAGCCCCTCTGCAGCCGGCGAGAAAATATCCACCTTTTTTCCCCACGTTGAAACCAGAAGTGAGCTTACAAGCGCGCTCATTCGTCGGTTGTGGATGGATGTATATGCTCGAGTATTTACTTTATTGAACCAACGGTTGGGCGAATAGTCCCTCCATAAAAATTAAGAGTGTGTACAAAACCACTTAATTAAATGCTTTGCTAAACTTTAGTCAGTCTGACTATAAGTGTCTTGTGTGAACTAAGTTGTGGCTGAGTTAGAATTTCTTTTAAAAAAAATAATGCAAATTGCTATTTTAGGATAACAAAAGTGAGCAAATCATTTGTTTTAGACTGTGGAATACTTCAAAGAATATTTCACTTCTGTGGGCTGATCCTCATTTTGCATGTCAAATGAATCAAGTTGAAACTACTCCAATATTTTATGACCAAAATGCCACCATGACTGCAGCTTTGAACACTGTTACAAATAGCCCTGGTCTCCCCTAACCGTTGTAACTGGTCCACTGTACCAATGAAGCTCACAGCTTTGACTGCCTAAAACAAACAAACAAACCAACATCACTCATTTGTTCTATCTGAAATTTTCATCCTCATTTCCACACCAGGAGCAACATTCAGACGGCTCGACGTCAGCTCACCTGGGCTGAAGTGGATCCAAAGGCAAATCAGCAGCTGAAAACAACAACCAGGAGGAGCACGCAGCAACCATAAAGTCCCAAAGTTCTTCAACTTACTCCAGCAAAACACACAGAGACAAAAAATAAATATGATCCAAACATCGGTGGGATTTCTGTTTCTGCCAAAAACAGCAGCACTTTGATGAATCCACGTTCAACTACAGCCATTAAATTTGGCGATGCTGATTATATTTCCTTAGCAACCATACACAATTGGTCAGTTCGCTGCACTTCAAGGGGCAGATGAGTGAGCGCCCAAGACAACAAATGATACGTTCTGTGCTTCTGTCAGTGGAAATGCGCTGTTGAATGAGAGTCAGTTGGTGGTGCTCTCTTCCACAGCATGTCTTTTTCCTGGTTCTCTCCCTCAGCCCCAACTAGTCCCAGCAGAAGACTGCCCCTCCCTGAGCCTGGTTCTGCTGGAGGTTTCTTCCTGTCAAAAGGGAGTTTTTCCTTCCCACTGTCGCCAAGTGCTTGCTCACAGGGGGTCGTTTCGACCGTTGGGGTTTTTCCGTAATTATTGTATGGCCTTGGGGCGATTGTTGTTGTGATTTGGTGCTATATAAATAAAATTGATTTGATTTGATTTAATAATTCAGATTACATGTAGGCACATACTATTAAGTAAAACTGACACTGGTAGTACTTTTTAAAAATATATATTTTATCATTTTTCCTCTCAACATCTGGGAGGGCAGCGCCCCCTATGGGCCAGCTGCCACTGGTGTCCACTATTAAATCAAATACATAGTAGTGAAATTAGCAGCATGGAGAAACCTAACAATAAACTAATAGATATAATAATCGGCATGTGAATGAAGTACATCCAAACATTCTGAAGCTGTGTAACACTTCATTTAATTTTGCTGAATTTCATCACCATGACATGAAATTATTTTCACGATTACACATTTCTTAATGCTGGTTATATGATCAGTTGATTTTACTGTCCATTCATAACCGAGGGAATTGTTTTCTCTTCCCCTTTGTTGTGATGACCAATCACAGCTCTTAGAAGACTGCGGTGTCATGCCTACCAACAGGGTCAACCCCGCCTCCTGACAAAAACAAATGTTTCTGTTCCCTCCTTGCTCAGAGTTGCTCTCAGAAACGATTCCTTGCTGGGAATCTTGAGGCTAAGTTGGGAGCTCTCTGAGGACTCTGAGATTCTTTGTGAATACAAGCCCTGGATCTTAGGCTTGAGCCAGGACAACCCCAAACCCAGACACTCAGATTTCTCACCCAGCTTCTCAAATGCTGCATTCAGAGCATCCACAGATTCTGCAAAGGTCACATACCTACCTTTTGCAGATACCTCATCATGTAACATTTGTTTTTTTTAAAGGGAAACAACCATATATCTAAACACTTATAATGTGGCGTCGTCCCCAGCGTGGAGTGATGGTCAGACTCTTTAACTGATGGTTCACGGTGTTTATTTTCACCAGCCTTAAGAACACTTGAACACACCGTAAGAGCTACAAAAGACAAAATAAAAATATCCTCTTTCACTGCAATGAACCTTCACCCAAATGAAATGATGTATTTTTTATCTGTTAGGAACTATATAAAAAAACAACACAATCTGAACTGGGTACGAAACGTGACCACAAAAAGAAGTGACCACAAACCTTGTGCCCTTATCAGGCAGGTGCTAATTTAAACAATATTGCTTTACAGGCACACGTTTTCTATACAGACACACTGACGACAAAACTTCAGAAACTTCTGGTTTTCAGTGAGATGCCTTTCAAAATAAAAGCTGCATATCTAATATCTTGTTATAACTGAAGAAATAACCTGGCCTAAAAGAACGCTCACAAAAATAAATGAATTAACATGAAAACCGACACATTTTAGAAATTGTCTGTTATGCAAAAGGTCATTTACGCTCCCAACAAATCATGACTGATTTTCATCACAATAAGAGAGGTAAAGCATAAATGATTTCTACACTCAGTATGAGCTTTAACACTTAAGGCTTGAGTTTATAAGAATGCCCAGAACCTCTTCATACTAAAGGATACTGTTGTGAAATGAAGAATGTGGTTAACCAGTCTCTAGGAGCAGGATCAGCTTCTGTACCAGACGGTGGACTATGGATGGCTTCCCAGAGTGCTGTCCATCCTTTCCTATCTTCTGGCGTCCAATCTGAATCTTTACTTTTCTCACCAGTCCATCTTTATCAGTCACTGTCTCTACAACTTATGGCCAGCTTCCACTCATTGCGAGACAGATCATCCGTCTTCTCCATCATGATATCACTGACTTTGAGACCTCTCCTTGGACTATGCCAGCGTTGTCTGTTGGCGATATTATGGAGGTACTCTCTTTTCCACTGACTCCAGAACTGTTCTGTCAGATACTGAATATGATGCTACCTCTTACAAACATACATGTCCTCTCTGATGAATCTGCCAGGAGGTGGTAAAGCTGCAACGGGTTTCATTGTAAGCAGCTGATTGGGCGTTAGTGGCTCTGGACTATGTGGATCATTCAGGGTGTCAACTGTGAGTTCACAATAGCTGCTGCTTCATAAAGGGAATGTCAGCAGAGAGGCATCATCCAGCCTGCCTGACAAAGGTGAAAGATTGGAACGAAGAACATTCCTCACTGTCCGGATCTGTCTCTCCCACACGCCTCCAGCATGGCTCGCATGCAGAGTGTTCATGCTGAAGTCACACTGCTTTTCAGCCAAGAACGTGGTCAGACGATTACCATCCACTTGCTTAAGAGCTTCATTGGGTTTGTTTTTAGTTAGATTCCTGATCACATTTTAGTACTGCTCCTCTTATGGCAATGAAACAACAGAGTCCATTAAAGAAAGCATCTCTTGACATGTTGTCAACATTTCAATATATAGCCCAGTCTCACATTTTTTTTCTTTTGTTTTTTTCGTCCTCCCGTCATGAAATGAGTCAAATTTTCGTGGCAGGGATTTTTTCTCTTTTCACTTTCTGTCCCTGAACACAACACCATGAACAAATATATACAGGAGTCCTTAGCCGCTTGTATGTTGCAAGAGATTTGGTCAAATTGAAAATGACTGCTGCACAGAATAAAATGAAGTCTCTGTTTAATAGGCGTTCGGAGGTGCATTCGTTTTTGCCTGGTGACCAAGTGTTGGCTCTTTGTCCGGTTATCACATCACCTTTTCAAGGGACGTTTAGTGGTCCTTACACTGTGCTTGAACAGCTTTCTGATAAAAATTATTTAATCTCAATGCATTCTTCTTCTTTGTCTTTCGGCTGTTCCCGTTAGGGGTCGCCACAGCAGATCAATCGTTTCCATCTCACCCTGTCCTCTGTATCTTCCTCTGTCACACCAACCACCTGCATGTCCTCTCTCAGCACATCCATAAACCTCCTCTTTGGTCTCCCTCTTCTCCACCTGCCTGGTGGCTCCATCCTCAGCATCCTTCCCCCTATATACCCTGGGTCCCTCCTCTACACATGTCCAAACCATCTCAATCTCGCCTCTCTGACTTTGTCTCCAACCGTCCCACCTGAGCTGTCCCTCTGATATGTTCATTCCTAATCTTGTCCATTCTTGTCACTCCCAAAGAGAATCTCAACATCTTCAGCTCTGCCACCTGTCTTTTTGTTAGTGCCACTGTCTCTAAACCATACAACATAGCTGGTCTCACTACTGTCTTGTAAACTTTCTACTTCACTCTTGTTGATATTCTTCGGTCACAAATCACTCCTGCCACCTTTCTCCACCCACTCCACCCTGCCTGCACTCTCTTCTTCACCTCTCTACCACACTCTCCATTACTTTGAACAGTTGACCCCAAATATTTAAACTCATCTACTTTCACCACTTCTACTCCTTGTAACTGCACTATTCCACTGGGCTCCCTCTCATTCACACACATTTACTCAGTCTTGCTTCTACTGACTTTCATTCCCCTTCTCTCCAAAGCATATCTCCACTTCTCCAGACTAGACTCAACTTGCTCTCTACTCTCACTACAGATCACAATGTGATCTGCAAACATCATAGTCCATGGGGACTCCTGTCTGATCTCATCTGTCAACCTGTCCATCACCACTGCAAACAAGAAAGGACTCAGAGCTGATCCTTGGTGTAATCCCACCTCCACCTTGAATGAGTCTGTCATTCCAACTGCACATCTCACCGCTGTCACACTATTCTTGTGTAGGTCCTGCACTACCCTAACATACTTCTCTGCCACTCCAGACTTCCTCATACAATACCACAACTCTTCTCTTGGCACCCTATCATAAGCTTTTTCTAAGTCCACAAACACACAATGTAACTCTTTCTGTCCTTCTCTGTACTTCTCCAACAGTATTCTCAGAGCAAACATTGCATCTGTAGTGCTCTTTCTTGGCATGAAACCATATTGCTGCTCACAGATCTTCACCTGTTTTCTAAGCCTAGCTTCTACTACTTTTTCCCATAACTTCATGCTGTGGCTGATCAGCTTTATGCCTCTGTAGTTACTGCAGCTCTGCACATCACCCTTGTTCTTGAAAATAGGAACCAGCACACTTCGTCTCCACTCCTCAGGCATCCTCTCACTTTCCAAGATTTTATTAAACAATCTGCCATCTCTCCTAGACATTTCCATGCCTCCATTGGAATGTCATCTGGACCAACTGCCTTTCCCGTAAGTTGGAGAGGAAATGGCGTCTCACTAATTTAGAAGATCTTCACTTAGCCTGGAAAAAGAGTCTGTTGCTCTATAAAAAAAAGCCCTCCGTAAAGCTAGGACATCTTTCTACTCATCACTAATTGAAGAAAATAAGAACAACCCCAGGTTTCTTTTCAGCACTGTAGCCAGGCTGACAAAGAGTCAGAGCTCTATTGAGCTGAGTATTCCATTAACTTTAACTAGTAATGACTTCATGACTTTCTTTGCTAACAAAATTTTAACTATTAGAGAAAAAATTACTCATAACCATCCCAAAGACGTATCGTTATCTTTGGCTGCTTTCAGTGATGCCGGTATTTGGTTAGACTCTTTCTCTCCGATTGTTCTGTCTGAGTTATTTTCATTAGTTACTTCATCCAAACCATCAACATGTTTATTAGACCCCATTCCTACCAGGCTGCTCAAGGAAGCCCTACCATTATTTAATGCTTCGATCTTAAATATGATCAATCTATCTTTGTTAGTTGGCTATGTACCACAGGCTTTTAAGGTGGCAGTAATTAAACCATTACTTAAAAAGCCATCACTTGACCCAGCTATCTTAGCTAATTATAGGCCAATCTCCAACCTTCCTTTTCTCTCAAAAATTCTTGAAAGGGTAGTTGTAAAACAGCTAACTGATCATCTGCAGAGGAATGGTCTATTTGAAGAGTTTCAGTCAGGTTTTAGAATTCATCATAGTACAGAAACAGCATTAGTGAAGGTTACAAATGATCTTCTTATGGCCTCGGACAGTGGACTCATCTCTGTGCTTGTTCTGTTAGACCTCAGTGCTGCTTTTGATACTGTTGACCATAAAATTTTATTACAGAGATTAGAGCATGCCATAGGTATTAAAGGCACTGCGCTGCGGTGGTTTGAATCATATTTGTCTAATAGATTACAATTTGTTCATGTAAATGGGGAATCTTCTTCACAGACTAAAGTTAATTATGGAGTTCCACAAGGTTCTGTGCTAGGACCAATTTTATTCACTTTATACATGCTTCCCTTAGGCAGTATTATTAGACGGTATTGCTTAAATTTTCATTGTTACGCAGATGATACCCAGCTTTATCTATCCATGAAGCCAGAGGACACACACCAATTAGCTAAACTGCAAGATTGTCTTACAGACATAAAGACATGGATGACCTCTAATTTCCTGCTTTTAAACTCAGATAAAACTGAAGTTATTGTACTTGGCCCCACAAATCTTAGAAACATGGTGTCTAACCAGATCCTTACTCTGGATGGCATTACCCTGACCTCTAGTAATACTGTGAGAAATCTTGGAGTCATTTTTGATCAGGATATGTCATTCAAAGCGCATATTAAACAAATATGTAGGACTGCTTTTTTGCATTTACACAATATCTCTAAAATCAGAAAGGTCTTGTCTCAGAGTGATGCTGAAAAACTAATTCATGCATTTATTTCCTCTAGGCTGGACTATTGTAATTCATTATTATCAGGTTGTCCTAAAAGTTCCCTAAAAAGCCTTCAGTTAATTCAAAATGCTGCAGCTAGAGTACTGACGGGGACTAGAAGGAGAGAGCATATCTCACCCATATTGGCCTCTCTTCATTGGCTTCCTGTTAATTCTAGAATAGAATTTAAAATTCTTCTTCTTACTTATAAGGTTTTGAATAATCAGGTCCCATCTTATCTTAGGGACCTCGTAGTACCATATCACCCCAATAGAGCGCTTCGCTCTCAGACTGCAGGCTTACTTGTAGTTCCTAGGGTTTGTAAGAGTAGAATGGGAGGCAGAGCCTTCAGCTTTCAGGCTCCTCTCCTGTGGAACCAGCTCCCAATTCAGATCAGGGAGACAGACACCCTCTCTACTTTTAAGATTAGGCTTAAAACTTTCCTTTTTGCTAAAGCTTATAGTTAGGGCTGGATCAGGTGACCCTGAACCATCCCTTAGTTATGCTGCTATAGACGTAGACTGCTGGGGGGTTCCCATGATGCACTGTTTCTTTCTCTTTTTGCTCTGTATGCACCACTCTGCATTTAATCATTAGTGATCGATCTCTGCTCCCCTCCACAGCATGTCTTTTTCCTGGTTCTCTCCCTCAGCCCCAACCAGTCCCAGCAGAAGACTGCCCCTCCCTGAGCCTGGTTCTGCTGGAGGTTTCTTCCTGTTAAAAGGGAGTTTTTCCTTCCCACTGTAGCCAAGTGCTTGCTCACAGGGGGTCGTTTTGACCGTTGGGGTTTTACATAATTATTGTATGGCCTTGCCTTACAATATAAAGCGCCTTGGGGCAACTGTTTGTTGTGATTTGGCGCTATATAAAAAAATTGATTGATTGATTGATTGATTGATCCTCTTCATAGCAGCCCTCACTTCTTCCTTACTAATCTCTTGTACTTCCTGATTTACTCTCACCACATCAGCCAGCCTTTTCTCTCGCTCATTTTCTTTATTCATCAACTCTTCAAAATATTCCCTCCACCTTCTCAGCACACACTCCTCACTTGTCAGCACATTACCATGTGCATCTTTCACTACCCTAACCTGCTGCACATCCTTTCCAGCTCTGTCCCTTTGTCTGGCCAATCGGTACAAGTCCTTTTCTCCTTCCTTACTATTCATCTTCTCGTACAGCTCGCAATATGCCTTTTCCTTTGCTTTTGCCACTTCTCTTCTCGCCTTACGCCACATCTCCTTGTACTCCTGTCTACTTTCTTCATCTCTCCGACTATCCCAAAACTTTTTCACCAACCTCTTTCTCCTTATGCTTTCCTGGACCTCTTCATTCCACTCAATGCATGAAAGGAAAAAGCAACAAACGTGTCAGGTCATGTAGATCTATTGAGACGCTTGACAGGTTTGGTACCTTGGACAGCTCACTGCTGCTGACCGAGGGGAAGCTGGTACTTTGGACAGTGCTCTTACAGACGGGCGTCTTAAGAACTCAGAGGTTTTGTCAAATTTGGGTGTGTTGTTTGGTCATTTGCCTAGGTGTCAGGCTGAACAGGTACGTGATTTGATAAATCACTTTCCATGTTTGTTTTTGAATATACCGGGGCACACACATCTTACTGAGCATGATATTGATGTGGGGGATGCTGGGCTGATTAAGTAACGCTTTTCCAGAATCAGTTTGGCTAAACGCAAGCATCTGGATGCTGAGGTAAATTACATGTTGGAGAATGGCATGGTGGAGCCAAGTGCGTCGGGTTGGGCGTCTCCATGTATTTTGGCTCCTATGTCAGATAATACCTCGCGTTTTTGTTATGATTTTCTTAAGCTTAATGCGGTTACAAAACCAGATTGTTTTCCTTTGCCGAGAAAGGATGATTGCATGGACCAGTTGGGTTCTGCCAAGTTTGTGAGTAAATCTGATCTCCTGAAGGGCTACTGGCATGTGCCGTTGTCTAAGCGTGCACGTGAGGTGTCTGTGTTTATTACTCCATCAGGCTTGTTTTCTTACACAGTGATGCTGTTTGGACTTAGAAATGCACCGGCTATGTTCCAACAGTTGATGAATGCTGTTGTGGGTGATATGTCTGGTTGTGTGGTGTATCTGGATGATGTGGTGGTTTTTTCTGACACATGGGAAGAGGATTTGGAGCACATGGAGTAGCTTTTCACTCATCTGTTGGGGGCGAGGCTGACTGTCAATCTTGCAAAATGTGAGTTTGTGAGGGCAACTGTTACCTACTTGGGTCGTGTAGTTGGTCAGAGGGGAAGTTTGCCCTGTTGCAGCTAAAGTTCAAGCAGTGGAGGAATTTCCAGTTCCCAGTACTAAAAGAGAACTTGTGGTTTTCTTGGACTGGAAAAAGAGACACGCGTTAATTTTGGCCTTGAAGCACTTTGAGGTGTATTTGGGTGGTGTGGCCAAAATTACTGTATATACCAATCATAATCCACTCACGTTTTTGGTCTCGGTTAAAGTGCCTAACTTGCGTTTGGTGCGTTGGTCCTTGTACCTTCAGGCATATAATCTGGACATAAAATATATTGAAATGCCGTCTTTTTAAAATCCTTACGCAAACTTTATTATAAAATAAAAAGATAAAATAAAAGAGTGAACGGACGTGGCGAGACGAACCCAGACCAGAACCAGAACCAGAACCAGGACCAAGACCAGGATCAGGATCAGACGCAGCCACTCCCCGACCTGCAATCCAGGAAAGAGAGACAGAGAGGAGGAGCCAGAAGGAGAGAGAGCGAGAAGGCAGAAACTCCCTCCTTTTATAGCTCCCCTAACAGGAAGTCTAATCAGCACCTCCCAGGTGGCCAAGACCTCAAGACACACAACAGACACATTAAACAACACACAAATACCAGGTTTTCTTTTCCCTTAATATATTTTATGTCCAGATTATATGCCTGAAGGTACAAGGACCAACGAACCAAATGCAAGTTAGGCACTTTAACCGAGAGCAAAAACGTGAGTGGATTATGATCGGTATATACAGTAATTTTGGCCCCACCACCCAAATACACCTCAAAGTGCTTCAAGGCCAAAATTACCGCAAGTGTCTCATTTTCCACAGTTGAGTAATTTAGCTGATGTTTATCAAATTTCTTTGAAAAATAGCTGACAGGTCTATCCACACCCGAACTATCCAACTGCATCAGGACTGCTCCAGCCCCCACATGACTTGCGTCCACGTACAACTAAAATGGTTTGTTTAAATGTGGGGCAGCCAACACCGGATCTGCACAGAGGAGCTTCTTCACACTCTCAAATGCCTGCTGAGAAGGAGAAGACCAGACAAATTTAGCATCATTGCTTCGCGTTAATGGCGCAACCACTGAGGAAAAGTTCTTACAGAAACAACGATAATACCCGACCAGTCCAAGAAAATGCATAAGTTCTCCTTTAGTACTGGTAACCGGAAATTCCTCCACTGCTTGAACTTTAGCTGCAACAGGGCAAACTTCCACCCCTGACCAACCTACATGACCCAAGTAGGTAACAGCTGCCGATGCAAACTCACATTTTGCAAGATTCGCCATTCTTCATCGCCCGCAGGGGCGGGGTTCTTCTTTGTCAACAAAAACACAAATCACTCCATCCATGTATCGATTATCGTGGGCTTAACAACATCACTGTGAAAAACCGTTATCCACTGCCTCTCATCTCCACTGATTTTGAATTGTTAGACGGAGCGAAAATATTTATCAGACTTGATCTCTGCAACGCATATCATTTGGTCCCGATAACAGAAGGAGATAAGTGGAAAACTGCTTTTAATACACCTTCAGGCCATTATGAGTACCTAGTTATCAATCAATCAATCAACTTTTTTCTTGTATAGCGCCAAATCACAACAAACAGTTGCCCCAAGGCACTCCACATTGCAAGGCAAGGCCATACAATAATTATGAAACACAGTCTACGTCTAAAGCAACATAACCAAGGGATGGTCCAGGGTCACCCGATCCAGCCCTAACTATAAGCCTTAGCGAAAAGGAAAGTTTTAAGCCTAATCTTAAAAGTAGAGAGGGTATCTGTCTCCCTGATCTGAATTGGGAGCTGGTTCCACAGGAGAGGAGCCTGAAAGCTGAAGGCTCTGCCTCCCATTCTACTCTTACAAACCCTAGGAACTACAAGTAAGCCCGCAGTCTGAGAGCGAAGCGCTCTAATGGGGTAATATGGTACTATGAGGTCCCTAAGATAAGATGGGACCTGATTATTCAAAACCTTATAAGTAAGAAGAAGAATTTTAAATTCTATTCTAGCATTAACAGGAAGCCAATGAAGGGAGGCCAACACGGGTGAGATATGCTCTCTCCTGCTAGTCCCCGTCAGTACTCTAGCTGCAGCATTCTGAACCAACTGAAGGCTTTTTAGGGAACTTTTAGGACAACCTGATAATAATGAATTACAATAGTCCAGCCTAGAGGAAACAAATGCATGAATTAGTTTTTCAGCATCACTCTGAGACAAGACCTTTCTGATTTTAGAGATATTGCGTAAATGCAAAAAGGCAGTCCTACATATTTGTTTAATATGCGCTTTGAATGACATATCCTGATCAAAAATAACTCCAAGATTTCTCACAGTATTACTAGAGATCAGGGAAATGCCATCCAGAGTAACGATCTGGTTAGACACCATGCTTCTAAGATTTGTGGGGCCAAGTACAATAACTTCAGTTTTATCTGAGTTTAAAAGCAGGAAATTAGAGGTCATCCATGTCTTTATGTCTGTAAGACAATCCTGCAGTTTAGCTAATTGGTGCGTATCCTCTGGCTTCATGGATAGATAAAGCTGGGTATCATCTGCGTAACAATGAAAATTTAAGCAATACCGTCTAATAATACTGCCCTAAGGGAAGCATGTATAAAGTGAATAAAATTGGTCCTAGCACAGAACCTTGTGGAACTCCATAATTAACTTTAGTCTGTGAAGAAGATTCCCCATTTACATGAACAAACTGTAATCTATTAGACAAATATGATTCAAACCACCGCAGCGCAATGCCTTTAATACCTATGACATGCTCTAATCTCTGTAATAAAATTTTATGGTCAACAGTATCAAAAGCAGCACTGAGGTCCAACAGAACAAGCACAGAGATAAGTCCACTGTCCGAAGCCATAAGAAGATCATTTGTAACCTTCACTAATGCTGTTTCTGTACTATGATGAATTCTAAAACCTGAATGAAACTCTTCAAATAGACCATTCCTCTGCAGGTGATCAGTTAGCTGTTTTACAACTACCCTCTCAAGAATCTTTGAGAGAAAAGGAAGGTTGGAGATTGGCCTATAATTAGCTAAGATAGCTGGGTCAAGTGATGGCTTTTTAAGTAATGGTTTAATTACTGCCACCTTAAAGGCCTGTGGTACATAACCAACTAACAAAGATAGATTGATCATATTTAAGATTGAAGCATTAAATAATGGTAGGACTTCCTTGAGCAGCCTGGCAGGAATGGGGTCTAATAAGCATGTTGATGGTTTGGATGAAGTAACTAATGAAAATAACTCAGACAGAACAATCGGAGAGAAAGAGTCTAACCAAATACCGGCATCACTGAAAGCAGCCAAAGATAACGATACATCTTTGGGATGGTTATGAGTAATTTTTTCTCTAATAGTCAAAATTTTGTTAGCAAAGAAAGTCATGAAGTCATTACTAGTTAAAGTTAATGGAATACTCAGCTCAATAGAGCTCTGACTCTTTGTCAGCCTGGCTACAGTGCTGAAAAGAAACCTGGGGTTGTTCTTATTTTCTTCAATTAGTGATGAGTAGAAAGATGTCCTAGCTTCACGAAGGGCTTTCTTATAGAGCAACAAACTCTTTTTCCAGGCTAAGTGAAGATCTTCTAAATTAGTGAGACGCCATTTCCTCTCCAACTTACGGGTTATCTGCTTTAAGCTACGAGTTTGTGAGTTATACCACGGAGTCAGACACTTCTGATTTAAAGCTCTCTTTTTCAGAGGAGCTACAGCATCCAAAGTTGTCTTCAATGAGGATGTAAAACTATTGACAAGATACTCTAACTCCCTTACAGAGTTTAGGTAGCTACTCTGCTCTGTGTTGGTATATGACATTAGAGAACATAAAGAAGGAATCATATCCTTAAACCTAGTTACAGCGCTTTCTGAAAGACTTCTAGTGTAATGAAACTTATTCCCCACTGCAGGGTAGTCCATCAGGGTAAATGTAAATGTTATTAAAAAATGATCAGACAAAAGGGAGTTTTCAGGGAATACTGTTAAGTCTTCTATTTCCATACCATAAGTCAGAACAAGATCTAAAATATGATTAAAGTGGTGGGTGGACTCATTTACTTTTTGAGCAAAGCCGATAGAGTCTAATAATAGATTAAATGCAGTGTTGAGGCTGTCATTCTCAGCATCTGTGTGGATGTTAAAATCGCCCACTATAATTATCTTATCTGAGCTAAGCACTAAGTCAGACAAAAGGTCTGAAAATTCACAGAGAAACTCACAGTAACGACCAGGTGGACGATAGATAATAACAAATAAAACTGTTTTTTGGGACTTCCAATTTGGATGGACAAGACTAAGAGACAAGCTTTCAAATGAATTAAAGCTCTGTCTAGGTTTTTGATTAATTAATAAGCTGGAATGGAAGATTGCTGCTAATCCTCCGCCCCGGCCCGTGCTACGGGCATTCTGACAGTTAGTGTGACTCGGGGGTGTTGACTCATTTAAACTAACATATTCATCCTGCTGTAACCAAGTTTCTGTTAGGCAGAATAAATCAATACGTTGATCAATTATTATATCATTTACCAACAGGGACTTAGAAGAAAGAGACCTAATGTTTAATAGACCACATTTAACTGTTTTAGTCTGTGGTGCAATTGAAGGTGCTATATTATTTTTTCTTTTTGAATTTTTATGCTTAAATAGATTTTTGCTAGTTATTGGTGGTCTGGGAGCAGGCACCGTCTCTACGGGGATGGGGTAATAGGGGGATGGCAGGGGGAGAGAAGCTGCAGAGAGGTGTATAAGACCACAGCTCTGCCTCCTGGTCCCAACGCTAGACAGTCACAGTTTGGAGGATCCCAAAAAATTGGCCAGATTTCTAGAAATGAGAGCTGCTCCCTCTAAAGTGGGATGGATGCCGTCTCTCCTAACAAGACCAGGTTTTCCCCAGAAGCTTTGCCAATTATCAATGAAGCCCACCTCATTTTTTGGACACCACTCAGACAGCCAGCAATTCAAGGAGAACATGCGGCTAAACATGTCACTCCCGGTCTGATTGGGGAGGGGCCCAGAGAAAACAACAGAGTCCGACATTGTTTTTGCAAAGTTACACACCGATTCAATGTTAATTTTAGTGACCTCCGATTGGCGTAACCGAGTGTCATTACTGCCGACGTGAATTACAATCTTACCAAATTTACGCTTAGCCTTAGCCAGCAATTTCAAATGTCCTTCGATGTCGCCTGCTCTGGCCCCCGGAAGACAATTGACAATGGTTGCTGGTGTCGTAGTTATGGCATTTGGCCTCACCAATGTTCCCGCAGGGTTCCAGAACTTGGTGAACGACATACTGCGTGAATTCTTAAACAAATTAATTTTCATGTACCTCGATGATATACTGAGCTTCTCTAAAAACGCTTGACCTGAAAACCCACACTGAACATGTCCCTAATAAAGTGGCTGCTGTGCAAGACTGGACTGTTCCCTCCTTACATAAGGAGCTACAAAGGTTCCTGGGCTTTGCCAATTTTTATTGAAAATTCATATGAAATTTCAATATGGCTGTGACTCCATTACATGGGGTCACGTTGTCCATCCGGCCATTTGTCTGGACACCGAGTGTGAGGAGGCTTTCAGGGTTCAAAAGAATCGCTTTACTGCAGCCCTCGTGCTGATTCAGATTCAGACAACTTTATTGATCCCTAAAAGGGCAATTAATTTCACACCCAATTACCTCAGACAAAAATACAGCAATTAATCAATTATTACTAGTTGAACGTAATAATGGCACACATCAGAATTGAAACAACCGCACATATACATGTGATTGTTTATGTACACTGAACTATGAAACAGTCCATCATCCGAACTGAGGCAATGTGAGTGTGGGGGGGCTGCAGCAGCACATGGCCACGCAGCCAAGCTTGGGGGGAATGGGGAGCTGCTGCAGCTAAAGCCACGCTGCCTCCCGGAGGGGGAAGGGAGTGGCACAAGCGGGGGCTGGGATGGGGGGTGGGGACAGAAACACAAGGGGGGTAATAGGGATGGAGGGAGGGAGACGTGCATCGTGTGCTGATGAGTTAAGTTTGTGTCAGTTTCTGTCCGTGTGTGTGTAAATTCTGACTTTGCTAGGCAACAGCAGGCTGGGGTGCGGGGGGGGGGGGTAGATAGATAAGGGGGAGCCGAATGTCTTCACTAAGGCCATAAAGCCTTCTGGGGGATATGCAGGGCATTTGACCTTCAGAAGCCAATAAGGCTGTCATGTTGATGTTAGGCGGAGAGATACAGAATTCCATTTACTGCACCTCTGACCATCTAGAGTCCAAATTTATGAAGAATATTCTCCGGTCCTCAGTAGCACATTCCTTTGCAATGCAGCGATATGCTACAAAATGGTCTCCATTTTGCGTTTGAGTTCAAGAGTTATGCAGTCTGAGATTGCATTGCCTTGCCCAACTCATTAATCATGACAGACAGATGAGGGGATGAAATTTTGGTAGCAGCCATCTTGCTAATATTCCTGTGGGTCAGGGCAGCACACAAACCAATCAGTGTCAAACCTCCCATCATAAACGGGAATAGAAGTAAATCCTCAATGTCTTCCAAAGAGAGTGGAGCCAAGCACGCCACACACCATTTCTCCCAGGCATCGAGAACATAGCCCGCAGGGTAGGTTCCATCAGGGCACACAGGGTCCCCCAGCCCTGGTTTCCTTGTCGAAATAATGGTGTCAATAGTGTTCAGAGACCAGCTGATCAATTCCATGGTTAATCCAAATCTTAATTTGAAGAATTCATGGTCTGGTGAAGCTGGGACTTTGAAGGTCGAAGTAGAGATAGATAACAGAAAAAGAGGAGAGGAGAGGGGAGGAATGTGACCACCCTTGCCTGAGTCCCAAGCTGCTCCTCCCCGACCCCGCTCGACAGTTCGTGGTTGAGGTTGATGCTTCCAATATTGGAGTGGGTGCAGTCCTCTCGCAGCATAAACCCACTGACAGTAGGTTGCATCTGCGCACCTATGTGTCCAAGAAGCTGAGCGCTGCAGAGCATAATTACAGCATCGGTGGCTGCGAACTGTTGTTGGTGAAAGTGGCCTTGGAGGAGTGGTGACACTGGTTGGAGCAGGCCCGGCGCCAGAAAAAAAATATTAAGGGGGCAATGAGTTTATCACAGGGGCCTGATCGCCCCCCCCCCCCCCCCCCAAAAAAAAAAAGTGCACACCGGAGGGGACGTGCCTCTGAGCATGCATAATGTATTGAGTGCACTCCTGGAAAGCTCGTGTATTTAGGCTACACCGTTGTAAGAGACTGACTGAGTAAGAGTAAAGCGTGACGATAGTATTTTTTTAATTATTATTTGAACGTATAGACCCTCGGTCAAGTGATCTCCTGCATACCACAAAACCAAACCAACAACTGATCTGACAAACGACACGAGACAGTAGATTAACCCCACATACAGCCCTCCATCACAAGCGCAAGCAAACACAGTGCAACTGGGCATGACAGTCACACAACAGGTCAAAGATAAACCTTTCATGTACATATATTTACAACAATACATAACTTTACAACATGTCGTTCAACTTTATGTATTTACAACAATACATGACATAGCCAACTTATTAGTTGGCTATGTACCACAGGCTTTTAAGGTGGCAGTAATTAAACCATTACTTAAAAAGCCATCACTTGACCCAGCTATCTTAGCTAATTATAGGCCAATCTCCAACCTTCCTTTTCTCTCAAAAATTCTTGAAAGGGTAGTTGTAAAATAGGTAACTGATCATCTGCAGAGGAATGGTCTATTTGACCACTATTTGAAGAGCCAGAGGACACACACCAATTAGTTAAACTGCAGGAATGTCTTACAGACATAAAGACATGGATGACCTCTAATTTCCTGCTTTTAAATTCAGATAAAACTAAAGTTATTGTACATGGCCCCACAAATCTTAGAAACATGGTGTTTAACCAGATCCTTACTCTGGATGGCATTACCCTGACCTCTAGTAATACTGTGAGAAATCTTGGAGTCATTTTTGACCAGGATATGTCCTTCAATGCGCATATTAAGCAAACATGTAGGACTGCTTTTTTGCATTTGCGCAATATCTCTAAAATTAGAAAGGTCTTGTCTCAGAGTGATGCTGAAAAGCTAATTCATGCATTTATTTCCTCTAGGCTGGACTATTGTAATTCATTATTATCAGGTTGTCCTAAAAGTTCCCTGAAAAGCCTTCAGTTAATTCAAAATGCTGCAGCTAGAGTACTGACAGGGACTAGAAGGAGAGAGCATATTTCACCCATACTGGCCTCTCTTCATTGGCTCCCTGTTAATTCCAGAATAGAATTTAAAATTCTTCTTCTTACTTATAAGGTTTTGAATAATCAGGTCCCATCTTATCTTAGGGACCTCATAGTACCATATCACCCCAATAGAGCGCTTCGCTCTCAGACTGCAGGCTTACTTGTAGTTCCTAGGGTTTTTAAGAGTAGAATGGGAGGCAGAGCCTTCAGCTTTCAGGCTCCTCTCCTGTGGAACCAGCTCCCAATTCAGATCAGGGAGACAGACACCCTCTCTACTTTTAAGATCAAGCTTAAAACTTTCCTTTTTGCTAAAGCTTATAGTTAGGGCTGGATCAGGTGACCCTGAACCATCCCTTAGTTATGCTGCTATAGACTTAGACTGCTGGGGGGTTCCCATGATGCACTGAGTGTTTCTTTCTCTTTTTGCTCTGTATGCACCACTCTGCATTTAATCATTAGTGATCGATCTCTGCTGCCCTCCACAGCATGTCTTTTTCCTGGTTCTCTCCCTCAGCCCCAACCAGTCCCAGCAGAAGACTGCCCCTCCCTGAGCCTGGTTCTGCTGGAGGTTTCTTCCTGTTAAAAGGGAGTTGTTCCTTCCCACTGTAGCCAAGTGCTTGCTCATAGGGGGTCGTTTTGACCGTTGGGGTTTTTCTGTAATTATTGTATGGCTTTTGCCTTACAATATAAAGCTCCTTGGGGCAACTGTTTGTTGTGATTTGGCGCTATATAAATAAAACTGATTTGATTTGATTTGATAACTTTAATATCTGTCATTGCGGGCGACTGGCCGTGAACGGAGGGACTAAGAAAATGCATACCGCACGACAACAGCATGTTATTTGCATTATTATCACTTTTTACTGAGATACACAACACATAACGGCTCACTTAACTTGTGTTGGCTAGCTGGCGCGCGCTGCTCTCCAATTTAGCCAGTGCGTCCTCATCAAGCTGGCTGCTTTAGTTGCTGTTCATTGTCGTACTATCCATGAGAAAATCATCTGGAATATCCATATTGGGACCAAAACACACTTCTCGCATTTTCATCTTTTCCTCTGCGGACAGTTCCCCCCCGCGGACAGTTCTTGGGCTGCGCGCGCACTATGACGTCATTTGTTTGCGCATAGCGTGCGGGTATAGCCAGGTACGTCAACGTAAATCTACGATACCAGCCCAGCAACGCCCCGGTAAAGTGATAATAATATTGAATAACTAATATTTTGCTATATTTTCCAGTATTTCTTTTTCTTTCTTTTTTATTTTTATTTTTTTGATAATTCTCACATCCGAGGGGGCAGGACTGATGACGTAAGGGGGCGTCGCCCCAAACGCCCCCTTGTGGCGCCAGGTCCGGATTGGAGGAAGCACAAGAGCCTTTTCTAGTGTACACTGATCATAAAAATCTTGAATATTTGCGATCTGCCAAACATCTTAATGCTCGACAAGCTAAGTGGGCGTTCTTTTTCAGCCATTTCAACTTTGTGCTTTCATACCGACCAGGTTCTAAAAATGGTAAACCAGATGCTTTATCCCGTCATGGTGAACCAGTTGATGCTCCATCCGATCCAGAAATGATACTGCCTGTGTCCTTTTTTGTCTCTGCCCTCACTTGGGAAATTGAATCAAGGGTCCAATCCGCTGCTGATGGTGTTCAGGTGCCTCCAGGTTGTCCCAGTCATGCTCAGGGGGGACATGATCAGGTTGGGACATGATAGTCACTTCTCGTGCCACTCAGGGATAAAGAAAACCATTTTTGTGATACAGCAGAGATTCTGGTGGCCTGGGCTACCGAATGATGTTACTGAATATGTCAATGCCTGTCAGACCTGTGCTATGTATAAGCCGTCCAACCACCCACCAAAGCGTTGTTAATGCCTCTGCCTGTGCCCGCACATCCATGGTCTCATATTACTTTGTAACTTTGTAACCGGTCTTCCACCCTCTAAGGGTCACACTGTAGTTCTTACTGTGGTAGACAGACTGTCTAAAATAGCACATTTTATTCCTCTGCTCAAACTCCATTCAGCCAAGGAAACTGCCAAGGTTATGTTCACCAAGTGTTTTGATTACATTGTTTTTACCAGGATATTGTGTCTGATAGAGGACACCAATTCGTGTCAAATTTCTGAAGGGAATTCTGTTGTCTCCTCAGGGTTTCAGCCAGTTTAACATCGGGCTACCATCCTCAAGCTAATGGACAAACGGAATGCTTAAATCAAGAATTACAAAAAGGTCTCTGTATTTAAGCCTCCCAACAGCCAGCCACCTAGTCTGCTCAGTTACCCTGGATAGAATTAGCTCACAACCACCTGCCTTCTATATCAACCGGTTATTTGCCTTTTCATGCTGTTTATGGTCATCAGCCCTCTCTTTTCCCTTCCACAGATCTCAACTCCTCGGTTCCCTCAGCTCTCCATCACATTCTCCACTGTTGATGAACCTGTGAGAGGGCCAAGAGAACACTGATTCACACCTCTCAAGCCTATAAGTCTGTTGTAGATTGGAAAAGATCCCCCGCGCCCTCATACGAGCCCGGTCAGAAGATTTGGCTCTCCACTCGCCATTGCCAGTTAAAGGGACTGCCCAAGAAACTGGCTCCCAGGTTCATCGGTCCATTCCCAGTGTCTAAATTGATTAATCCTGTGTCTGTCCGTCTCCGTCTCCCTAGGTCCTTGCGTATTCATCTGACTTTCCACCCCAGTCATATCAAACCAGTCAGAACCAGCTTTTTGTTCCCTCCGGCTGTTTCCCCGCCAACCACCCAGTGTGTGGATGGTGGTTCAGTGTTTACTATATATTATGTATTATTATAATATATGTATCTTGACTGGGAGGGTTATGGCCCCGAGGAGCGGTCACTTTGTTCTTGATCCTGTCCGTATCCATGAGTTTCATGCTTTCCATTCCGCTGTACGAGCCGTGCATTTATGTCCTGCAATTCCTGACCATCCAGCCTGATAAAAGCAGAAAACTAACCAGTAGTGGCAATGTTTTGGATTCTCTGACTGCTCTTATTCTGCTTAGGTCAGTGGTCATTTAATTTTTTTATAGTCACCACTTTAAAGTGACATTTTTGCCTCCTTAATATCATACAGCCTCTCAATACACAGTTCCAATGTGTGCAATACAGAGGTAGGAAAAAAACACATAACTGAGACACAATCGGACATGTGCTCTGACTTCATCATTACAGCTCCTCCTGGCTCCCCTCACCCACTCTCTGGAGGAACAGCCACATAGTGATCAATACACATGAGAGGGAGCTAATCTCTCTCTGTCAAACCAGGACCTGCCAGCTACTAATGGCACACACTTACTGCAGAATGTCTTTGTGTGTGCGCAGGTATGTGCAACCCTTAATGGCAGATTGAGACTCTTAAGGGAGTGTTGCTCAAGGTTACACACGGGATGAGTGGCAATTGACCCCAGTGTCTGTGACACTGACCCCTACGCTGTCAGCACATACATCATCTAGTCATAGTCTGCCACAAGTCTTTGCACAGGCACACAGCAATCACTTGCACAGAGTGCAAACATGGCATGGGGGATAAAAGCAGTAAAACAGAAGCATTCCAGTATGACAAGCCATCAGATTTATTATGACAATACCAAAGGAAAACTGTATCTTTACCAACTCGATCCAGTCTAAATCAGATGATCCTGGGCTTGTCCGACTGACACACAGTGAACGGATGTCCCTAATGTAAAATAGCCTGATTGCAAAAATGGACTCAAACTGCAATAACAAAGAATGCCTTAAACAAAATTATCAATTCTAAGGGCCACATGCATAAAACTACATACAAATTCACAACTACAATTGGGAGCAGACACAAATGCAGAATTGTGCTTTCATAAGCCAGTGTGGTGTGTAGTCATTTATCAATGTTGGTCATCATAAAATAATACACACATGCACAAGCCTGATTTCCACTCATTGGAAAGCTTTGATGCATCGGCTTGAAGCTTTCAGTGTGAAAGGCCCATTAGACATTAGACATTACACAGTATTAGACATTAGACATTACACAGTCCTCCCACAGGACCCCCTCCTGTGGGTTCACCACCTGCAGAGGGGGCCATGGGGGTCGGGTGAAGAGAGGATTGGGTGGCGGTCGAGGGCGGGTGGCCGGCAGCCTGGTCCATGCTCACAGCCCCTGGCTGTTGGGACGTGGAATGTCAACTCACTAGGGGGGAAGGAGCCTGAGCTTGTGCGGGAGGTTGAGAGATACCGACTAGAGATAGTCGGGCTCACCTCCACGCACAGCTTGGGCTCTGGTACCCAACTCCTGGAGAGGGGCTGGACACTTCATTTTTCTGGCGTTGCCCACGGGGAGAGGCGGAGAGCTGGGGTCGCATTGCTTATTGCTCCTCAGCTCAGTCGCCATGTGTTGGAGTTCACGCCGGTGAACGAGAGGGTCGTGTCCCTACGCCTTCGGGTCATGGACAGGTCTCTCACCGTTGTCTCGGCCTATGGGCCGAGCAGCAGTGCAGAGTACCCGACCTTCCTGGAGTCCCTGGGAGGGGTACTAGATAGCGCTCCGACTGGGGACTCCATTGTTCTCCTGGGGGATTTCAACGCCCACGTGGGCGGCGACAGTGAGACCTGGAGGGGGGTGATCGGGAAGCACGGCCTCCCCAATCTGAATCTGAGTGGTGTTCAGTTGTTGGACTTCAGTGCTAGTCACAGTTTGTCCATCACGAACACCATGTTCGAGCACAAGGTTGTCCATAAGTGCACGTGGCACCAGGACACCCTGAACCGGAGGTCAATGATCGACTTTGTAGTCGTATCATCTGACCTTCGGCTACGTGTCTCGGACACTCGAGTGAAGAGAGGGGCAGAGCTGTCAAACGATCACCACCTGGTGGTGAGTTGGATCCGCTGGGAGGGAAGGAAGCCGGTCAGACCCGGCAGGCCCAAACGTATCATGAGGGTCTGCTGGGAATGACTGGCGGAACCCTCTGTCAGCAAGGTCTTCAACTCCCACCTCTGGGAGAGCCTCTCCCAGATCCCGGGGGAGGTTGGAGACATGGAGTCCGAGTAGACCATGTTCTCCACCTCCATTGTTGATGCGGCCACTCGTAGCTGTGGTCACAAGGTCTCTGGTGCCTGTCGCGGCGGCAATCCCCAAACCCGGTGGTGGACACCGGAAGTAAGGGATGCTGTCAAGCAGAAGAAGGAGTCCTACTTATCTTTGTTGGTAGGTGGGACCCCAGAGGCAGCTGACAGGTACCAGCAGGCCAAGCATGCCACAGCCCGTGCAGTCGCAGAGGCAAAAACTCGGGTCTGGGAGGAGTTCGGCAAGGCTATGGAGGAGGACTATCGGTCGGCCTTGAAGAGATTCTAGCAAACCGTCCGACGGCTCAGGAGGTGGAAGCAGCTCTCCACCCGCACTGTTTACAGTGCGGGTGGGGAGCTGTTGACCCTGACTGGGGATGTTGTCGGGCGGTGGAAGGAGTACTTCGAGGATCTCCTCAATCACATCGTCACGTCTTCCGAAGAGGAAGCAGAGACTGGGGACTCAGAGGCGGATTCATCCATTACCCAGGCCGAAGTCACAGAGGTGGTTAGAAAGCTCCTCGGTGGCAAGGCTCCTGAGGTGGATGAAATCCGTCCTGAGTACCTTAAGTCTCTGGATGTTGTGGGACTGTCTTGGCTGACATGCCTCTGCAACATCGCATGGCGATCGGGACAGTGCCTCTGGATTGGCAGACCGGGGTGGTGGTCCCTCTGTTTAAGAAGGGGGACTGGAGGGTGTGTTCCAACTATAGGGGGATCACACTCCTCAGCCTCCCTGGTAAGGTCTATTCCAGAGTACTGGAGAGGAGAATTCAACCGATGGTCGAACCTCAGATTCAGGAGGAGCAGTGTGGTTTTCGTCCTGGTTGCGGCACACTGGACCAGCTCTACACGCTCCATCGGGTGCTCGAGGGTTCATGGGAGTTCGCCCAATCAGTCCACATGTGTTTGGTGGATCTGGAGAAGGCGTTTGACCGTGTCCCTCAGGGCACCCTGTGGGGAGTGCTCTGGGAGTACGGGGTCCGGGGTCCTTTGCTAAGGGCTATCCGGTCCCTGTACGACCACAGCAGGAGCTTGGTTCGCATTGCCGGTAGTAAGTCAAACCTGTTTCCAGTGCACGTTGGCCTCCGCCAGGGCTGCCCTTTGTCACCGGTTCTGTTCATTATTTTTATGGACAGAATTTCTAGGCGCAGCCAGGGTGTAGAGGGGGTCTGGTTTGGGAACCACAGAATCTCATCTCTGCTGTTTGCGGACGATGTGGTTCTGTTGGTTCTGTTCGTCAAATCAAGACCTTCAGCGTGCATTGGGGCGGTTTGCAGCCGAGTGTGAAGCGTCCGGGATGAAAATCAGCACCTCCAAATCCGAGGCCATGGTTCTCGACCGGAAAAAGGTGCTTTGCCCTCTTCAAGTCGGTGGAGTGTCCTTGCCTCAAGTGGAGGAGTTTAAGTATCTCGGGGTCTTGTTCACGAGTGAGGGATGGATGGAGCGTGAGATCGATAGACGGATCGGTGCAGCATCTGCAGTGATGCGGTCGCTGTATTGGACCGTCGTGGTGAAGAGAGAGCTGAGTAGGGGGGCAAAGCTCTCGATTTACTGATCGATCTAGGTTCCGATCCTCACCTATGGTCATGAGATTTGGCTCATGACCGAAAGAACGAGATCGCGAGTACAACCGGCCGAGATGAGTTTCCTCCGCAGGGTGGCTGGGTGCTCCCTTAGAGATAGGGTGAGGAGCTCGGTCACTCGGGAGGAGCTTGGAGTCATTCCACTGCTCCTCCATGTCAAAAGGAGTCAGTTGAGGTGGCTCGGGTATCTTTTCCGGATGCCCCCTGGACGCCTCACTGGAGAGGTGTTCCGGGCACGTCCCATTGGGAGGAGGCCCCGGGGAAGACCCAGGACACGCTAGAGGGACTACGTCTCTCGGCTGGCTTGGGAACGCCTTGGGGTTCCCCCGGAGGAGTTGGGGGAGGTGTGTGTGGATCGGGAGGTCTGGGCGGCTATGCTTGAGCTGCTGCCCCCGCGACCCGACTCCGGATAAAGCGGAAGAAAATGGATGGATGGATGGATGGATGGATGATGGACATTACACAGTATTAGACATTAGACATTATACAGTATTAGACATTAGACATTACACAATATTAGACATTAGACATTATACAGTATTAGACATTAGACATTACATAGTATTAGACATTAGACATTACACAATATTAGACATTAGACATTATACAGTATTAGACATTAGACATTACACAGTATTAGACATTAGACATTACACAATATTATACATTAGACATTATACAGTATTACACATTAGACATTACACAAAATTAGACATTAGACATTATACAGTATTAGACATTAGACATTACATAGTATTAGACATTAGACATTATACAGTATTAGAGATTAGACATTATACAGTATTAGACATTAGACATTACATAGTATTAGACATTATACAGTAATAGACATCAGACATTACACATTAGACATTAGACATTATACAGTATTAAACATTAGACATTACATAGTATTAGACATTAGACATTACATAGTATTAGACATTAGACATTATACAGTATTAGACATTATACAGTATTATACATTAGACATTACACAGTATTAGAGATGAGACAGTATTATGCAGTATTAGACATTAGACATTATACATTATTAGACATTAGACATTATTCAGTATTGGACATCAGACATTACACAGTATTATACATTAGACATTATACAGTATTAGACATTACACAATATTAGACATTAGACATTATACAGTATTAGACATTACACAATATTAGACATTAGACATTATACAGTATTAGACATTAGACATTACACAATATTAGACATTAGACATTATACAGTATTACACATTAGACATTACACAAAATTAGACATTAGACATTATACAGTATTAGACATTAGACATTACATAGTATTAGACATTAGACATTATACAGTATTAGAGATTAGACATTATACAGTATTAGACATTAGACATTACATAGTATTAGACATTATACAGTATTAGACATCAGACATTACACAATATTAGACATTAGACATTATACAGTATTAAACATTAGACATTACATAGTATTAGACATTAGACTACATAGTATTAGACATTAGACATTATACAGTATTAGACATTATACAGTATTATACATTAGACATTACACAGTATTAGAGATGAGACAGTATTATGCAGTATTAGACATTAGACATTATACATTATTAGACATTAGACATTATTCAGTATTAGACATCAGACATTACACAGTATTATACATTAGACATTACACAATATTAGACATTAGACATTATACAGTATTAGACATTAGACATTACACAATATTAGACATTAGACATTATACAGTATTATACATTAGACATTACACAGTATTAGACATTAGACATTATACAGTATTAGACATGAGACAGTATTATGCAGTATTAGACATTAAACATTATACAGTATTAGACATTAGACAATACACATTATTAGACGTTAGACTTTATACAGTATTAGACATGAGAGTATTATGCAGTATTAGACATTAGACATTACGCAGTATTAGACATTAGACATTACACAGTATTAGACATTAGACATTATACAGTATTAGACATTACACATTATTAGACATTAGACATTATACAGTATTAGACGTTAGGCAGTATTAGACATGAGACATTACACAGTATTAGACATTAGACATTATACAGTATTAGACATGAGAGTATTATGCAGTATTAGACATTAGACATTACGCAGTATTAGACATTAGACATTACACAGTATTAGACATTAGACATTATACAGTATTAGACATGAGAGTATTATGCAGTATTAGACATTAGACATTACGCAGTATTAGACATTAGACATTACACAGTATTAGACATTAGACATTATACAGTATTAGACATTACACATTATTAGACATTAGACGTTATACAGTATTAGACGTTAGGCAGTATTAGACATGAGACATTACACAGTATTAGACATTAGACATTATACAGTATTAGACATGAGACAGTATTATGCAGTATTAGACATTAGACATTATACAGTATCAGACATTAGACAATACACATTATTAGACGTTAGACTTTATACAGTATTAGACATGAGAGCATTATGCAGTATTAGACATTAGACATTACGCAGTATTAGACATTAGACATTACACAGTATTAGACATTAGACATTATACAGTATTAGACATGAGACAGTATTATGCAGTATTAGACATTAAACATTATACAGTATTAGACATTACACATTATTAGACATTAGACATTATACAGTATTAGACATTAGACATTACACATTATTAGACATTAGATTTTATACAGTATTAGACGTTAGGCAGTATTAGACATGAGACATTACAAAGTATTAGACATTAGACATTATACAGTATTAGACATGAGACAGTATTATGCAGTATTAGACATTAGACATTATACAGTATCAGACATTAGACAATACACATTATTAGACATTAGACTTTATACAGTATTAGACATGAGAGTATTATGCAGTATTAGACATTAGACATTACACAGTATTAGACATTAGGCAGTATTAGACAGTATTATGCGCTATCAAACAGTATGCGCAATGTCAATGTCAATGTCTAAGACACTGGGATTGGGATCCCCCAGTCAGAGGTGGTCAATGTGGCCTGGGAAAGGGAAGTCTGGGGTCCCCTGCTGGAGCTGTTGCCCCCACGAGCCGACCCCAGATAAGCGGTTGAAGATGAGTGATGAGTGAGTGAGACATTAGACAGTATTAGACATTAACTCAGCCACATGGGGTATGCAGCCAGTACATTCTGAGTGCCGGTCCCAAGCCTGGATAAATGAGGAGGGTTGAATCAGGAAAGGCATCCGTGGTAAAAAATGACAAAATTAAAGAACCAGATTACAAACTGAATTTCCATACCGGGTTAACCACGACCGCCAACAGTGCTGTTGCCTAACAGGGTGCCAGCAGATATTGGGCTACTGCTGGGCGAGGAAGAAGAAGAAGAAAAGAGGAAAATATGTCTGGAGACAGGGTGGAAGTGAGAGTCTGGACTTTGAATGTTGGCAGTATGACTGGTAAAGGGACAGAGCTGGCTGATTTGATGAAAAGAAAGGTAGACATACTGTGTGTGCAAGAGACCAAGTGCGAGGGAAGTAAGACCAGGGCACATGTGCATGAAGCATCCTAAGGCTAAAAGTAGATCCTACTGACATTCTAAGAAAAATTTTAGAATTCCTCAAACTCAAGACATTTCTTATACCCCGTCACACTACTGCACGAATGAGTATGACTGGTCATTCGAATAACATGCGTGCAATTCGCGATGCATTTGATCTGCAGCGAAATGCTGCAATCGGCATTCCTACAGCAGTCGGCACATTCGTGTGGCCAGAGCATACGCACTCTACATTCATGTTTTGCTCATGCTGGAAAACATTCAAGCGGCGGTCGAGTTGCAGTTGTACTGCATTTGTACGGTAGTAAGAAAGTAGCACGACATCAAATCAAATCAAATCAAATCAATTTTATTTATATAGCACCAAATCACAACAAACAGTTGCCCCAAGGCACTTTATATTGTAAGGCAAAAGCCATACAATAATTACGGAAAAACCCCAATGGTCAAAACGACACCCTGTGAGCAAGCACTTGGTGACAGTGGGAAGGAAAAACTCCCTTTTAACAGGAAGAAACCTCCAGCAGAACCAGGCTCAGGGAGGGGCAGTCTTCTGCTGGGACTGGTTGGGGCTGAGGGAGAGAACCAGGAAAAAGACATGCTGTGGAGGGGAGCAGAGATCAATCACTAATGATTAAATGCAGAGTGGTGCATACAGAGCAAAAAGAGAAAGAAACACTCAGTGCATCATGGGAACCCCCCAGCAGTCTACGTCTATAGCAGCATAACTAAGGGATGGTTCAGGGTCACCTGATCCAGCCCTAACTATAAGCTTTAGCAAAAAGGAAAGTTTTAAGCCTAATCTTAAAAGTAGAGAGGGTATCTGTCTCCCTGATCTGAATTGGGAGCTGGTTCCACAGGAGAGGAGCCTGAAAGCTGAAGGCTCTGCCTCCCATTCTACTCTTACAAACCCTAGGAACTACAAGTAAGCCTGCAGTCTGAGAGCGAAGCGCTCTATTGGGGTGATATGGTACTATGAGGTCCCTAAGATAAGATGGGACCTGATTATTCAAAACCTTATAAGTAAGAAGAAGAATTTTTAATTCTATTCTAGAATTAACAGGAAGCCAATGAAGAGAGGCCAATATGGGTGAGATATGCTCTCTCCTTCTAGTCCCCGTCAGTACTCTAGCTGCAGCATTTTGAATTAACTGAAGGCTGTTCAGGGAACTTTTAGGACAACCTGATAATAATGAATTACAATAGTCCAGCCTAGAAGAAATAAATGCATGAATTAGTTTTTCAGCATCACTCTGAGACAAGACCTTTCTAATTTTAGAGATATTGCGCAAATGCAAAAAAGCAGTCCTACATATTTGTTTAATATGCGCATTGAAGGACATATCCTGATCAAAAATGACTCCAAAATTTCTCACAGTATTACTGGAGGTCAGGGTAATGCCATCCAGAGTAAGGATCTGGTTAGACACCATGTTTCTAAGATTAGTGGGGCCAAGTACAATAACTTCAGTTTTATCTGAATTTAAAAGCAGGAAATTAGAGGTCATCCATGTCTTTATGTCTGAAAGACATTCCTGCAGTTTAACTAATTGGTGTGTGTCCTCTAGCTTCATGGATAGATAAAGCTGGGTATCATCTGCATAACAATGAAAATTTAAGCAATGCTTTCTAATAATGCTGCCTAAGGGAAGCATGTATAAAGTGAATAAAATCGGTCCTAGCACAGAACCTTGTGGAATTCCATAATTAACTTTAGTCCATGAAGAAGACTGCCCATTTACATGAAGAAATTGTAATCTATTAGATAAATATGATTCAAACCACCGCAGCACAGTGCCTTTAATACCTATGGCATGCTCTAATCTCTGTAATAAAATTTTATGGTCAACAGTATCAAAAGCTGCACTGAGGTCTAACAGGACAAGCACAGAGATGAGTCCACTGTCTGAGGCCATAAGAAGATCATTTGTAACCTTCACTAATGCTGTTTCTGTACTATGATGAATTCTAAAACCTGACTGAAACTCTTCAAATAGACCATTCCTCTGCAGATGATCAGTTAGCTATTTTACAACTACCCTTTCAAGAATTTTAAGA